>NW_028121122.1:0-39350 GCF_965183815.1 Platalea leucorodia
AAAAGAGGAGAAAAGAGGAGGAAGAAGAATAGTGGGATGAGTAGGAAAAGGCAAGAGGAAGAGGAGAAGTAGGCAAGAGGATGGAAGAGGAGGGAAGAGAAGGCTGCAGGAGGGTGTGAAAGAAGAGAAGAAAAAAGCATCGGGAGGCAACGGGAGGCAACAGGAGCAGGAAGAGCAGGAGGCACCAGGAGGCACCAGGATGAAGAAAGAAGAGGTAAAAGGATACCGCAAGAAGGAATAGTGAAAGCGAAAAGTAGCAACTAACGAGCATGAGACTGTAATATACAGGAAGGGAAGCAAGGCCTATTGCAAGGACCGGAGCCTGGCAATCAATAGCTAAAACCAATAACACCTTCAAATTCCATCTAGCACATTCAAATCATGTCTGTCATTGTCTTGAACCCTTTGATCCCCTTGTTTAAGCACCACAAAGTACTGTCATGTACCACACAGCTGCTCGCTCACACTCGCCCCACCCTGGGGGGATGGGGCAGAGACTTGGAAGGGTAAAAGGGAGAAAACTCGTGGGTTGAGATAAGAACAGTTTCATAGTTGAGGGAAAAGAAAATAGAAGAGTAGTATTAGTAGTAATAATAATCTCATAATAACAATACAATAATAATAAACAAAGGAAGTGATACACTATACCATTGCTCACCACCCACCGACCGATGCTCTGAGCAGCGATCGCTGCCCCACAGACAACTCCCCCAGTTTCTATACTGAGCATGACGTCATATGGTAATGAATATCCCTTTGGCCAGTCTGGGTCAGCCGTCCTGGCTGTGCTCCCTCCCAGTTTCTTGTGCACCGGGCAGAGCATGGGAAGATGAAAAGTCCTTGACTAGTGGAAGCACTACTTCGCAACAACGAAAACATCAGTGTGTTATCAACATTATTCTCAGACCAAATCCAAAACACAGCACTCTACCAGCTACTAGGAAGAAAATTAACGCTATCCCAGCTGAAACCAGGACATCCCTCAGGAGAGGGGAGCGAGCAAGCAGCTGGCTGGGGGCTTAGCAGCTACACTATGGACTTATTTCTATTTTCACTAAAAACAGTAACAGTAGCATGCTCTAAAATTTCTTTTCTCCTTCTTGATGATGATATACTTAATTTCTTTACTTTTATTCCTCTCCTTCGTTCTTACTTGACAAGACAGCTATAACTTAACAGAACTTAGCCCTTGGCATGAAGTTTTTAGAACAATGGTTTTTCTCTCATTGCGAGCTCTTTGTTACCATTTCATGGTAACACCTCTTAGACAATATTGCCCCTAATTCATTTCTGCTCTCTTTCATCCTTACTTCAACTGTGTGTGAGAGGAGTGTGTCAGGAGATATTCCAGGACACCTCAAGGGGCATCGTGCTCCTCTGGACCCAAAAGTGGAATCTCAGGTGTCATGGCATACCAATACTTGTGTTCAGGGACCTGCTCAAAACACCCATCTCCTTTTCGCTTGAGTTTGCTCAAGTAACCCTTGAGTTGATTCCCATCCGCTGCTGGTTGTCCTCCTCCACAGGAAGAGAACACAGGGGGCATCCCCCATCCTCATCCTCCTTGCCAGTCTCTCCAGCAGAGCCTGTATTCCTCCACTGCAGAACTCCATGTGAGCAAGCTGTCCCACCACATCTCATTTCATCCAAATCCGTCACAGTTGTGTGACAAGCCACGGGGCTCCAGCTCCTCCTGCCTCTGATCTACCTGCTCCTCCACAGCTCAGCTGTGGCACCTGGGTGGAGTGCAGACCTCTCACAGGGAAACCTGAGCAGTGACCCTGACCAGAAGACCATTGGCCAGCGAGCTGTGCTGCGCTGCACATACAGCCTGGCCTTCACGCCTGTGCCATGCAGAACGGAGCCTTTGGCCGCAGGACAACTTCAGTAACTCATTGTCACAGAGGAGCCTGCAGGCAGCTCCCACTCAGTACTGCCCTTACACCTCCTGCCTGGCCTTGCCTGTGTCTAACAATGCAGCAAGGAGTTCTCATGAGAACATCGTTTCTGTTAGACTGTAGAGATGATGGAAAGAGTTCTTCTTTTGTAATAAATGCCTCCAGTAGCTTGAATGATCAAAACAGGGGAATGGCTTCTATGGGTGGGGTGCGCATGGCATGCTGTGTGTGGGTCAGAGGCCTGTTCAATGCTGCACCACCCGAGGTTCCCACCATCTAAAAGGGACCTAAGATGATCTGCATGATTCTCTCTTCATAGTGTTAGTGCTTATGAACAGCACGTTAAATGATAGCTCACAGAGTCTGACTGCCTTTCTTACTCGAATTACAATGAACCAGCAGTGAAAAACACTCTCTCAGCACCCTTGCGTGCAGCCTCTCCAGTCCCATGGACTGGTAAGGGTGCAGTTTGCTCAAGGAACCCCTGGCTTGATCCCCATCCACTGCTGGTTGCCCTCCTCCAGCGTCCTGCCTCAAAGCACTGAGGCCTGGGAGACCTCGCTGGTGGTTGCTGAGGCAAAGAGGATGTAGAGTATCTCCGATCTATCTACACCTACTCTTACTAAATTTATCAGTGGTCTCACAGTATTTCTGACTCTTCCTTAGCTCTTCCTGAAGTAGCAACAGCTCATCTTAATGCCCTTGGATTCCCTTTGGAGTTTCAATTAAGTTTTGAGATGAACCACGTCAGTGCTTGGATTATGCTGTCCTTGAAGACAAGATGTATCCAGGCACGCTGTTAACATGATTGGCCTGTTCCTTGAGTGCTCCACCAAGGGAGGGAGTAAAGACCCCGGTGCGGGGTGCTTTGTGTTCATGCAATGCAGGCAGCTGTTGTGTAGAGAAGGGACAGACCTTGCTTCTCTGATGGCACCTGATGGCTGATGCCTCTGACTGATGGCATCAGCCAATGGCGCACAGGCACCAAATCCCACTTGCTGCGATGCTGTCAGGGGTGTCTGTCACGCACCCGCCCTGAACGGGGATTGCTTTCCTGTAGGTGCTGTGCTGTCCCTGCCAGCCCTGGCGTCTCAGGTTGCTCTGTGGGCCTGGGTTTGAAAATTAGATTGAGTCGACACCCGGAATTCTGTAAGGCAATGTGGGGATGAACATGAGGCAACTGCCAACACATTGAGTGGAGGCCTAGTAAACACAGCTCATGGAGAAGAGAAAGAGAGAGCCTGAGCTCTCCCTATGGCACATGACTCCATTCCATCATAGGAATACCTCCATAGGCCACCCTGAACATAATGAGTAGGGAGAGGTTCCGTTGCCCTTAATTTGGGCATCAGCTGTCATTTTAGTTGTTCAAAGGAAACTCCCAAGAGCCTCCAAGAAGATGCTGTCAGTCAAGGTTGTTGTGGTCTGATATTGTCCTGTCTCTACATCTGCCTGCACCTATCTTCAGTCTCTTTCTATAGCCTGCACCTATCTTTGACCACCTCTAGCACCTCAGCTGTGACCACACATTTGCACCTGAACAGCTCACTCCTGGCCTCCACTACCATTAATTACCATGGGAGCTGAGGCAAGGAGCTCACACGCAGGTGCCTCTTTAATGCCCACCTGAACAGAGGCAAGAGGAATCCCACCTCCTGTGGGTTGGTGGTGTGCATGGGAGGGAGCAGAGTCCCCTGCCAGCCCCAGGACTACAAACCATGGAGAGGATGCCTTGCCTGCCTCAGTTGCATCCCTTCCCTCAGCAGGGGTAAAGGAGAGCCCTGTCTCATGTCCTGTCTAATGATGGTCCAAGAAAAGTTGATATTTGGACCTAACTTTGTCTCTCAGCAGGGAAATGCCACTGCTGGAAAGAAGCGTCTCTCCCCAGCTGAGGGATGGCACATCAGCAATTGCTTCAGCCTGTTTCACAGCAGGTTCCCCTGGAGCCCCAGGGACAAATCAAGGGAGCGCAGAGCGGGCAGAGAAATTGCCACCTTGGGCTGGTCCTCTGCTGCTGAGCTGGGCTGGGCTCCTGGGATGGAGGGAGCTGATGGCAAGCGGGCAGCACTGCAGAGAGACAGCTCTGCCCAGGAGCAGCAGCTCTGCAAAGCACAACAGGGCTGAGGGCACTGCCTGCAGGCACCAAGGGGAGAGGAGCAGGGCAGGGAGAGCTTAAAGGCAGTCTGGGGTGTAAGGGAAGTTGAGAGCTCACTGGGGGAGAAATCTTCGCAGCCCTCTACGTGGTAAGTACCTTCATGAAGGGCAATGTACCTGCAGCTGGTGGAAAGATCTCCAAAAGCTGGTGCATCCCACAGTCAGGAGGACTGCCCCAGTTTCTCTAGTGTAGAGGAGAAGGACGTGCTGCACAGCAGGGCTTCCCTGCTGCACCCTCAGAGGGACAGGGCATCACAGCTGCCTTCCCCAGGGACAGCTGCAGGGGGTGACTGTGTGTGTGCAGCCAGGGGTGCAACACACACACAGAAGGTCAAGGCAGAGTTTGCTATGAAGAGATTTCCCAAGCCTGTGTTTTCAGTGCCCTACTCTGAGGGCAGGGAACAGGAGCAGGGGTGGGGCTGGGGAAGGGAAAGAGAAATAGAAAAGGACCTGTCAAGTTTGGACAAGTCATTGAGACTCCTGAGCTGTAACTTGGAGTGGCCAGTAGGTCATCTAACAGCCTCCTAAAGTGCCTTCAGCCCCTCCTCTGCCTAGGGACAGCACCAGCATCACCTGCTGCACCATCAGGGCTGTTCTGACCTGCCCTTCTGAACCTCCCGACAGGAACATGTGCCCAGCCAGTGCCCTGCAAACAGGCAGGTTTCTGTAGTGTGTGTGCACTGGGAGTGCACAGAGGTTGGCATGGGGTCTGTGAGCGCTGACAGGGAAAAGACATGGCACAGGGAATCACTTCCCAGGAGGAAAATCTCCAGGCAGCAGCATTACGATCAGGGAATGAGAGGAAACTTACTTAAAAGAGCAATGTTGTGGGAGGGAGAATTCAGAAAACTCCGTATCATCCCCTCCAATGCAGACCCCTGCCTCTGAGCAAGCCCCCTTGCCTCCTCTCCCACCCACCAAAGCCTCTGCCCTCAGGGCTGGGGGCTCCAAGGCATGAACCACCTCCTCTGCAGCCAGAGCTCCAGCAGAGCCGTGGTGCAGCTCTCCAGCCACGGGCCCAGGTTCCCTCTGCAGAGCGCAGAGGCTGAGAGCAGCTGCCCGGCAATGTTGGGGTCTGGGAGGTGGCATGCACAGCTGGGGAAGGGGAATGCTGTCTGAGTGCCCGACTGCCTCTGCCCTGGCCTCTCTCAGCCACACCCTCCCTGTATTTTTCCTTCTTTCTCCACTTGTCTGTGTGATTGCTCTTGTTATCCTGGTCTTGCTGTCAGGCTCTCTGGGGGTGGCAGTTTCAGCTGCAGAATCACACACTGATCCTGTGGGGCCTTTCGTGCAGGTGTGTCCCTGGGAACAAGTGTCCCAGCCTTCCTCTCATCTGTGAGGCTGTGGACAATGCAGGCTGTGGGGCTGGGGCATGAGCTGGTTTGCCCTTAGCGAGATACCATCATGAAAAAACTGAGGCATTTCCTTGAGGTATCCTTCCAAGCTGTGAGCTGCCCTCCAGAATGCAAATCTGTCCCATAGCATCTTTGTGTTACCTGGAAGCCCCATGGAGAAGCACAGAGATGCAATGGCCAAGGAAATGCTCTTGGGTTGGTGACATGAGCCCTGTGTGTCCTTGGCTGGAAGTGGGCTGCTGAGACCTTGAGAAAGGGTGAGACATTTAGTGGTCTGCACTGGATCCCTCTGCTCTCAGCAGTGTCTGCTGGCTTTTCACAGGAACATAGCAGTGTGATCGCCCTCAGTCTCAGACAGGTGCAAGGCCAGGGCCTCTCGGACTGAGGGACAGACCAGCTCCCCTCACTCTGCTCTAGTCCCAAGGCAATCCTCTTGCCTTGCAGGATTTGCTCTGTTCTCCCTGAGTGCAACAGAAATACTGAGGGTTTCTGACATTCCAAAACAGTCCTCAAATAAGAGGGGGGAAATTCTTTTAAAAAAAACCTTTCCGTCTGCCTTCTGCAATCCTCATTCCTTAGCACTGGGAGTGCAGATGCTGACAAGCCCTTCTGTTTTAGGGGAGGTTTCATCTGACAAAGCTGAACACCAGGACTGGACCGTGCTTCCACCATTCCCATGAACTCACTGCTGCAGAGCGGGGCTGACACCTCGGCAGCCAGAGGGCAGAGGCCCAGCTCCTCACGGCACATTCAACCAGCACCAAAGCACAGCTTCAGCCATGGAGCTGAAGGAAGGTCTCCTAGAAAAGGGAAATGTGTGTGTGTTTATGTGTGTTTGTGTGCAGCAAGGGGAGGGTCTGTAGGAAATGGCTTTTAGTTTTGCTCAGGAAAGTCTCCCCTAACTTGTCAATGACTTTTCCTTCTTGCACAGGTCCCCGTGCCCAGAGGCAGCAGAGGTCCAACAGCAGCTCCATCACCGAGTTCCTCCTCCTGGCATTCACAGACACACGGGAGCTGCAGCTCTTGCACTTCTGGCTCTTCCTGGGCATCTACCTGGCTGACCTCCTGGGCAACGGCCTCATCATCACTGCCTGTGAACAACGCCTCCACACCCCGATGTATTTCTTCCTCCTCAACCTTGCCCTCCTTGACCTGGGTTCCATTTCCACCACTGTTCCCAAAGCCATGGCCAGTTCCCTCTGGGACACCAGGGCCATCTCCTACGTGGGATGTGCTGCCCAGGTCTTTCTGTTTGTCTTTTTGATGGCAGCAGAGTTTTGTCTTCTTACCATCATGTCCTACGATCGCTACGTTGCCATCTGCAAACCCCTGCACGACGGGACCCTCCTGGGCAGCAGAGCTTGTGTCCACATGGCAGCAGCTGCCTGGGGTGGTGGTTTGCTCACTTCTCTGCTGCACATGGCCAATACGTTTTCAATACCTCTCTGCCAAGGCAATGCCATAAAACCATTTCTTCTGTGAAATCCCCCTGATCCTCAAGCTCTCCTGTTCAGATGCCTACCTCTTTGTATGGGAAGTTTGGGCTATTGTGGTTAGTATGTTTGTGGATTTGGGGTGTTTTGTTTTCATTGTGCTGTCCTATGTGCACATCTTCAGGGCTGTGCTGAAGATCCCTTCTGAGCAGGGACAGCACAAAGCCTTTTCCACATGCCTTCCTCACCTGGCCGTGGTCTCCCTGTTTATCAGCACTGCCATGTTTGCCTACCTGAAGCCCCCCTCCATCTCCTCCCCATCCCTGGGTCTGGTGGTGGCAGCTCTCTACTCAGTGGTGCCTCCAGCAGTGAACCCCTCATCTACAGCATGAGGAACCAGGAGCTTAAAGACACATTAAAGAAGCTGATTCAATCAGCTCTTTTCAGCAGCATTAACCTGCTCGTGTCTCTTCAGAAGTGATTTCAAATTCATGTCTGGAACCTCCTGCACTTTGGGCATTTTGCCTGTGATAACCGTGTCTGTCCATGCCTGCAGCCACTCCGCCTCACCAGAGGCCTGAACGCAGCCTGTCTGACCCAGAGGCCTGTTCACATGTGGCTGGCACAATGTACAGCTCGCCTCCCATGTCGCATCTCTGGAATAAAAGGGGATTTCCTCAGTGCTGGTGTCTGGAGGTTGGGCTCTTCTGCCAAAGCTGAGGTCAGGCTGAAGAAATTGCCCCCACAGTGCCATGCTGCTTTGCTTGGCTTCTCCATGGGATGGGGAGAGGAGGGCATGGGGCAATGTGTTAGAGAATGGGCCTGGGCTGAGCCTTCACCTGTGGGTGCCCAGTTCCTCTGGAGATGGTGAATGATCGACAGGGATCTGCCTGGGACATCACCCCATGGCTTTCAGGCACCACGGCCCACTCACTCTGCAGAGCAGTACCAACAGCTTGGGGCCCTGTGGAGAGCACAGGGAGGGGGTAGGAGCGGCAGGTCAGGCCAGGACAGACAAACTTCCCTGGTGAAAGGCCCTCTGGAGGCAGGGAGATGCCTGGAGAAGAGCAAAGCAGCAACTCTCTGCTTCCAGAGGGTTATAAATGACAAAGAGAAATCTATTTCTGAATGCACCAGCTCGGGCAGGCTTTTCTATTGCTTCGGCAGCTGGAGCAGCCTGAGGATCCCCTGGGCCAGGAGTCTTTTCCTGGGAGAGGGGCTGGCACAGAGGGGCTTGCTGGCAGTGGACAATAAGGATGTCTTGGAGACAGGAGTAGACACTGGCTTCCAACTCCTCATGCCATGGCTGGCCCTCAGCCCTGCACCTGATGGGGAGGCTGAGACACCTCTCTGCCTCCCAGGAGCTACTGTGACCTTCAGAGGGGCTGGGGCTGTGGGATTGAGTGTGCAGAGCTCTGCAGTACCCATCAATGGGCACTGCCATGGGGTGAGCCCAGAATGGGCTGCTTTTCTGGGCTGGACAGGGAGGAGATGGGTAGGGGGTGGGGAGTGATGGGGAGAGCCAGAGAGGGACTGGGCTGGGCTGGAAAGTGCTCAGGAGAGGAACGCACTGAAGTTAGCTGAGCTGCCTGACCTTGCAGGGTGAGGACTCACACCAGGGCTTGGTACTGCAGAGCCAGGGCTCATGGAAGGGAGCTGAGACTTGCAGACGCAGGAGAGAGGAGGCTGCTCTGTGCCTTTGGTGCCATGGAGAGTTGGGGCAGGTGCCCCAGGGCATTTGTAACCCCCCAGCCTTTCTCCCTGGCCATTTCCAGCACTGGCAGCACACCCCAAGTTTATGGGTGAATTGTCCTGTTTGGCCATTTCCAGCCTCCTGCTGGGCTCAGTGCTTGAATCCCTCTGCTTGAAGCAAAGGACCTCCAAGATGGTCAGGGACTGGAGCACCTTTCCGCTGAGGAGAGGCTGAGGGAGATGAGCTAGTCCAGCCTGGAGAAAAGAAGGCTGAGAGGACCTCACTGTGGCCTGCCAGTACCTACAAGGACTTGATGGAGAAGAGAGAGACAGGCTTTTCACCCTGGGGCATGGTGGGAGGACAAAAGACAGGGGGTGGAAGGTGAAAGAGGAGAGATTAAGCCTGCAGATAAGGAAAGTCTGTTTCAGTGTGAGCTGAGCCAAGTGTTGGAGCAGGTCACCCAGAGATGCTGTGCAGACTCCGTCCTTGGAGGTTTCCAGACTCAGACTGGATCAAGCCATGAACAACCTGGTCTGACCCTTTTTTTTCTGGCAGGTTGGACTGCAGAACTCCGGAGATCCCTTCCAACTTGAACTGATCCTATGGTGTCAGGCCCCTTCTCTGAGAACCACAGAGCAAATGTTTATGGGGCAGGAATCTTCCTGTGCTGTATGTGACCACCTAAACTAACATCTCAGCCAGCGAAAAGAGGTCGATACCCCAGCGTGACTCTCTCTCGGCAAAGACTGAGGGGTATCGCTGACAGTCCTGGGCAGGAACTGTCTTGGGGGCACAGGGCTCTGGGCAAGACACAAAATGACCTTTTTTTGAAATGCTGCTAGCCGGAAAAGAAAAATGTTTAGAAAATGTCAATAAACATAAAACAAAGAATTAAACACAAAGATGCAAAGCAAAGAAAATGTTTGAAAACACTTTTCAGCTTTTAAATTTTATTGTGGTTGGATGTAGGACCCAAACGCCTTCAGCTACAGGGACACAGACACCTCCTG
The DNA here is from genome assembly GCF_965183815.1 of Platalea leucorodia. NCBI lineage: Eukaryota > Metazoa > Chordata > Aves > Pelecaniformes > Threskiornithidae > Platalea > Platalea leucorodia. Next base: position 9,544 of record NW_028121122.1, read on the forward strand.
CCAGTGCAGATGCCCTGGGAACCCCCTGCCCAGCCTCTGCCTGCAGATCCTGAGGGGCTCTGCTCTCCCACACGCCCTGCCTGAGAGCTGCCAGCCCCAGGCAAACACCTCAGGTACACAGAGGCCTCTAAAAGCCGCCCGGATGTTTTATGGTCAGGCAAACACGGTCTGCCTGGAAAGGTGAACAAATCTGCAACACTGAGAAAAAAATAGGAGCCCATTTTCACCAGCTGAAACAATTGAGTACTTTTAATATAGTGGCAGGGTTTTCCCATCATGCCAGAGTGGGAATTTGCAGGGAGTGCCTTAATCATAGGAGAAAAAATATTGATCTCCTGTACTTGCATTATGGCTGCTCTATCTATTATATTACGCTGCGTATTCCATCTCCTTTATCTTTCAGGTCTTCCCACCTCTCTTGATTAAATGACCATGTCTAAGGGCATCTTCTCAGCACAGGATATCGGGACATTTGCCCTTCCCATTGCTCTCCAGGCTCCCCCCTCCCCCTGCTTTTTGTTCATTCACATGCCTCCCAATTATCTCGTCGATGCTTTGAGCTTCAGGGACTTAGAAGCTCGCCCCGTCTTTCAGAAGTCAAATGAACTCTTTAATCAGCTCCTTCATTGCATTTATATCTATCCCTTCCTATCTCTCTGTCAAAAACAGTTCTTGTATGGCTATCGTCATTGGCCATCTCCACCCCAGGATGTCCTACACTGTCCCACGCCTGTGCCTGTTTCCCTGCAGGCTGTAGACACACGATCTACTTCCCCACCTTGCTCTCATCCTCCCATGTCCCTGCCTGTACCAATATCTCTGAAACAGAAAGCCATGGGCTGATCGCAGACAAACACCACCACCACCAGTGACCGGTTGCACCACACCACTACCCTTCAAGTGACATTTCATATTCCTCATGCCCAGGCTCAGACTCCAAAGCCTTTCCTTCCTCATGCTGTTTCCTCTACAAAGGAAATCTTCATCCTCCCTGAAACCACCTCTGAAGCGATTGCAGGCTACTACAACCTTGCCCTTGGCCTCTATGCCATGAGGCCAAAGCAGCCCAGGTCCCTCGATCTCTCCACACAAGCCATGTGATTCAGCCCCTTCAGCCCAGCTTGGCAGGCCACCTCTGGACCTTCTCCAGTTCCTCCTCATTCCTGCAGAACATGGACCCCACACTAGGACAGATTATTTCAGATGTGGCCACAACAGCACTGAGTCAAGGTAACTCCCCTTCTCTGGGTGGTTACGCTCATCCTAATTCAGCCCCGTGTGCAGCTGGCCTTACTCATGGTCAGCATGCTCCACTGGCTCCTATTGCATCCCTTGTAGTGACCACGGCCTTCTCCGCAGGGTCACTCCTCAGCTGGTCAGCTCCAAGCTTGCCCTGATACATGGGGTTATTCTTCCCCTGATGCAGGACTGGCCACTTCTCCTTGTCAAACTTGATGAGCTTTTTGTTGGCCAAATCCCAGGGTTTCCCAACGTCCCCATGAACTGAAGCTTCCTTGTGTCAGCTGTTCACATGTGCGTGTAGGTGGCTCACCCTGTCCTGTGGTGCCTCTAACAAGATGACAGCATGAGGAATTGAAGGCCATGATGGATAATAAAAGGAGGTAGCAGTTTAATGGCCTTGCTGACCAAGGTAGGAATTCCCAATGCTGCCAGCCCAGAAACACCAAAGGAGGGCAACAGGCAAGCAAAGCCAGGGCCAGCGGGTAAAAGGAAAACAGAGGTGGCCTTCTTGAATGAGAGGGATTGAGGATGACCAAAGGGAAGAACCTGGGAGGGGGGACACAGGGAATAGGAAGGTTGGAGGTGAAGCAAAGGGTACAACCAGGGCTGTTTGTGGGCACCTGTCAAGTAGCCCTCAGTCTCAGCAGGGAATCAGCATGGCTGGGCACACCTCTGATGGGCCTGCACAGGAATGCAGACGGCTTGGGGAGCAAACAGGAGGAATTAGGAGTCTGTGGGCAGTTCTTGAGCTGTAATCTCACTTAGGTATCAGGGACGTGGTCAGATAGCTCACACCACTGGAGTGTGGCCATGGATGGAAGCTGCCTCTTTAGGAAGGATGGGGCAGGTCAGTGAGGAGGGGAAGGTGCCCTGTCTGTGGGCAAGCAGAAGGAAAGCATGGAGCTCTGGTAGTGACAGGTGAGGAGCCAGATGAGAGCCGACGGATCAGGATTAGTGGGCAGAGCAACATTACCATGGGTAATGTTGTAGTTGGTGCCTGCAGTGGACCAACTGTATTAGGAAGAAGCAACAGATGAGGCCTTCTTCTGACAAGTAGAAGCAGCTTCTCATTTGCAGGCCCTGGTCCTTGTGGCAGAGATTACCCAGCTGGACATCTGCTGGAGGGGCAGCACAGCAGGGCACAAGACACTCAGGAGGTTTCTGGAGGGCACCAAGAACCTCCCGAGCATTCAGAGAGGGTGTTAGGAAAGCCAAAGCCCATCTCAATCTCAATCTGGTAATTCCATCTGGACAGGAAGGGCATCAAGAAAGGATTTAACAACGATGCCAGCAGCAAAAGGAAGGCTCAGGAAAATGTGGGCCTGCTGCTAGATGGGGTGGGACCCTGGTGACAGAGAACACAGAAGAGGCCAAGGTACTCCACGCCTTCTTCCTCTCTGCGTTTACTGGTAAGACCAACCTTCAGGAATCCCAGGCCCCCAAGACCAGAGGCAAGGAGCAAGGAAGACTTACCCTTGGTGCAGGAGTCTCAGCTTAGGGAACATTGAAACAAACCGCACATGCATAAGTCCTTGGGACCTGAGGGGTTGCACTCATGAGTGCTGAGGAAGATGGCTGATGTCCTTGTAAGGCCCCTTGAAATCATGTCTGAAAGGTCAAGGGGATTTGGTGAGGTTCCTGAGGACGGGAAGAGAGCAAATGGAAACCTTCTCTTGAAGCAGAGCAAGAAAGAGGATGCAGGGAGCTGTCAGCCTGTCTCCCATTCTACCCCTATAGACAAGCTGAGCGAGCATGGACTGGCTAAGTGGAAAATGAGAGGGACTAAAAACTGACTGAGTCCCAGAGGGTTGTGTCCAGTGGCACAAAGTCCAGCTGGAGGATAATCACCAGTGGGGCAGCCCAAGGGTTGATACTGGGTCCCATTTTATTCACCCTTTCATTACAGTTCTCTGTGGTGGGACCAAGGGCATCCTGAGCAAGTTTGTGGATGATCTAAACTTGGGAGGAGTGGCTGATACACCGGCTGGTTGCACTGCTGCTCAGAAGGACCTGGGCAGGCTGGAGAACTGGGCAGAGAGGAACCTCATGAAGTTCAACAAAGGGAAACACAGAGTCCTGCCCCTGGGCAGGAAGGACCCCATGGACCAGGACAGGCTGGGGGACCGCTGGCTGGAAAGCAGGTTTCTAGAGAAGGATCAGGGGGTCCCGGTGGACAGCAAGCTGACCACGAGCCAGCAGTGTGGCTGTGTGGCAACGCAGGCCGACAGCCTCCTGGGCCGCATTCAGGAGAGGTTTGCCAGCAGGTCAAGAGAGGTGATCCTGCCCCTCTAGCCAGCACTGGTGAGGCCACATCTGGAGCGCTACGTCCAGTGCTGGGCTGCCCAGTACAAGAGACACATTGACTTACTGGAACGAGTTCAGCAAAGAGCCACAAAGATGATGAAGGCACACAAGCATCCTTCAGGAGGAGTAGCTGAGAGATCTGGGACTTTTTAGCCTGGAGAACGGAAGGCTCATGGGGATCTTATCAATGTGTATCAACACCTGATGGGAGAGAATGAAGAAGAGGGAGCCAGACTTTTCTCCGTGGTGCCCAGTGACACACAATGGGTAGAAACAGAAGCACAGGAGCTTCCGTCTCAACACAAGAAAACACTTTTCTCCTGTGAGGGGGGTGGATCACTGGAACAGGTTGTCCAGAGAGGTTGTGGAGCCTCCATCCATGGAGATATTCCAAACCCAGCTGCACCCTGTATTGGGCAACCCCAGGAGGTGCCCTAGTCTAGACTAGACTAGGCAATCTACACAGATACCATGAAGAAGAGTCAGAAGGAACCAATGGAGGTCTCTAGTGCCACAATCTGCTCTGAGCAGGGAGAACTTGTCCCTTAGATCAGGCTGGTCAGTGTTTTCTCCACTTGAGTTGTGGAAATTTCTGGGCCCCAGACCCAACACTAGGCAACTATAAAGGTGTGGGGTTTTTTCCTTAAACCTCATTTGAAAATCCCCCTCCTGCTTCTTGTTCTCGTTGTCTCTTGCTCTCCTCTTTCCCTCCTGACTGCTAGACAGATCCTGATGCCTACTCTGACCAAGGACAATCACAACCTTCTCTCCAAGTGTGGCAACACCGGGATCCCCTGTGGCTGCACCGCCAGGCATTGGTGGACAGCTCCAAGGAGAGAGACACCCTGGGGATCCCTGCATGGGCTCAGAGGAGGGCATGTGGAGACACCCAGCACCTAACCGGGAGGGAATGTGGCAGTGCCTGTGGGCTGACACTGAGGCAGAGCTGGGGGCAGCATGGGGGAGCAGAGAAGACCTCCAGCAGCTCCTCTGCATACCTGCCAAGGGAGTAATGCACTTGGTGGTGCTTCTCAGAGAGGATGGTGGCATGGGAGGGGAGGTACTAAGAGCTGTGGTGCAGGGCACCGGGGCTCAGAACTAGGTCTGGGCTTCCCAGCAGGCAGTGCCAGTGGCTACAGCCCCCAAAGAGCCCTGACCATGGAGAAAGCAGCAGCACATCTCCTCCCAGCTGTGGAGAGCTGCTCTGGCTGCAGAGAGGCTACCGGGAGTGCTGCGGTCAATCCTGGCTGCCCTGCATCTCCCAACCCAGCGTGTCTCTTGGGTCCCCAGAGCAATTGCACTGACTGGGGTGACAGCCCTGCCTGGCTAGGGACTGAGGGGAACTCTGGGTTGAGTCATGCTTCCTTCAGGGCAAGCCTTGACGCAGGGTCCCAGCCTCCCTTTTGATGCCACCCTTGAGGAGGGGCGATGGCACAAAGGGATGCGCAGTCGTGAGCACCAGTCCTTCTTCATCCACTTCCCAGGCCTGGTGGAGCTCCCGGACAGCAAGGACTTCTGGCTCTGCACCATGACCACGCTTTAGGGGACCCACACCCTGGGCATTGTCTTGGATTAGGTGAATGCTGGTGGTTTTGTCTCTGAGGCAATTTCCAGCCCAGGTCATCTCTGTTCTGATCTCTCCCTAACCTTTCTCTCATCCACCTGGCCGCTCCTCCTGCCCCCCTGCAGGGCCCCGAGCTGGCGATGCTGCTCTGCAGGGTGATTTGGCTGTGGTGCCTGGGGTCACAGGGCGACTCCACACTGGCCTTGCTTCTCAGGGTGTGGAGCAGCTCCAGCTGGATGGGGATGGCTGCTGCTCATCTCCCCACTGCACGGGGGAGATCCCGTTTTATTACAGAGAGGCTATGGGGCAGTCAGCTCCGCCCTGGTGTTAGACACACTCTTACCCAGGCTCCAGGTGAGACAGAGCAGGTTCATGCCTCTGGAGAAGCGAGACAAATCCAAACATTTCTCTAGGAACACAATAACCACAAGTAACAATAATGGGAAAGGTAATGATAATGGTATTGGTAACAATAATGATAATACACCAAAGCAGCAGTTTTGGATGGGATATCCTGGGAGTCGTTTGTGGAGAGAGATGGAGAGTTGATCACTATTGCAGAAACTTTCATGTAATCCTAATTTCACCCTTGAGCTCCTGGTTCCTCATGCTGTAGATGAGGGGGTCACTGCTGGAGGCACCACTGAGTACAGAGCTGCCATCACCAGACCCAGGGATGGGGAGGAGATGGAGGGGGGCTTCAGGTGCTGATAAAGAGGGAGACCACGGCCAGGGGAGGAGGCACGCGGAAAAGGCTTTGTGCTGTCCCTGCTCCCAGGGGATCCTCAGCACAGTCGTGCACATTTTCCCACGAGACCCAGGAGGGTCCCGCAGCGTTTTTTTGGGAAGGGTTGTGCAGCCTGGAAGCACAGGGAGGCGGGAAAGTTCTCACGTCAGGCACAGACACTGAAGCTCTGACACCGCAGTGACCCGTTCTCTGACAGCGGTTCAAAGGAGCATTTTTACCTCACCACGAGCCTTCCTTGTGCTCATTTGGGTCATGGCCCTGGAACACGCCAGGAGCACAGGCACCACCGCCACCGGAGGGCAGACACGCGCCATGCCGTGCCCACCAGCTGCCAGCAGAAGTCCCGCCCCTTCCCAGCTGCCTCAGGGGCCATTTGCCCCGGAAGGCACTCCCCTCTACGGGTCACGTGCTTGGTTGTGATTGGCTGGAAGGAGCAGCCAGCCCTTCTGGTTGACCCGGAAGTACATCTGACCCAGAAGGCCCTTCCCCTGCATACACCAAGGCTGCCATTTTGTTTTGGCCACCATTTTGTTTAGGCTGCCATTTGGGGCGTGGTGGTGCCATTTTATGACGTGGTGCCACCATTTTACGACAGTGAGCTGCCATGATCTTAAACATCACACTGCTCTGTGATTGGCTGACAGCAACTGCTTGAGAACATCAAACCCATGTCTTCTCAGGAAATCCTGTGATTGGCTGGCAAGAGGAGCCTCCCCTCCCGCTGTGCCCAGAAGCAGTCGGCAAGGGAAGCCCCCTGTCATTACATACAGGGAGGCCGCCACTTGTGACAGCCTCATTCCCCACAGGTTCTCATTCCCCACGTGATCTCATACTGCCCTCTGGTTGGCTGGCAGCCATTTCTTTGACACCGTCAGACCCATGTGTTCCCATGCATCCCTTTGATTGGCTGCCTGCCTCCTTTGGACAAGGACATGCTCAGATAGAAAAATATGTACATTTATGTACAATATAAACCATTTTTAGAAATATATCTAAAACTGAGTGTACAAATAAGTATATACTATATTTTTATTTATTTATGATTAGAGACAGTATTTTAAATATATATACTTCTATACACATAGGCATGTGTATGCATTTATATATAGATATATGTTAACATTTATAAAGGCAGAGAAATTGAGTCTATATAGCAATTGCAACATAGGTATCAAATGGATAAAACCTTCTTTAATAAGAGCTACTGGAAGGAATAATCAGAGTTTAAATGTGAATAGAAAGCAAAGTACAAGGGTGGGTCAAGGTCCCCCACTTTACCGGGCTGCAGAAGCAGCCCAGACATGTCTGGGGTGGGGGGAACCTCAAGAGGGTGGGGAGGACACAGCCAAGCTGGAACATGCCCGAGGGCTATGGCCCCCTCCCAGGAGGCCACCAAGGGGCCCTTGGCCCAAATCCTGTCAGCATACAAAGAAGAGCCCAATCCTGTGAATCGGCCTAGGAGGCTCCCGCATCCCAGCCCGGCCCAGCAGGATGGCCACGCAGGGTGAACTGGGGAGGACTCTCAGCTTTTCTCTCTGCTGCAAGACACAAGCAATGCTGTCTGCGAACATGAAAAAAACAGGACAAAATGCCAGCTTCAGAAGAATATGTGCATGGGGACCACATGGAAAAGACCCACAGAGGACCTGAGCAAAGACCATGTGAACGAGAGGAACTAGCCAATGAGCCCATGAACAGAAAACTGGATTTTGAGGTGCCAAAGAGAGGGGAAGGGTGCTGGTGGGGAACTCCCTTTCCCCAGGGTTGTGGGGGATCTGACAGCTACCTGTAAGACCAGTGTGGGGTGTGGGCTGGTGATACATGTGATTCCTTGTCCTGAGGTTGATAATCTGACTGAATGCTTCAAAAAGCCTTGGCTGACTGAGTGAGGGGAGAAGTCAGGAGTGTGCTGGGACTTGTCCAGGTCCACCTGAGCCAGACCAGGCAAACCCAGTATGCTGTGTCTATGTCATGTCAAAGGATGGGGAAGGGAGTGGTGGTGGTGGATGGAAATGTATTGAATACTGTAGGACCTGAGCGGGATGCACATGGTATGGAATAAGGGGTGGAGATTGTACTGGGTCCGGCTGGGATGAAGTTAATTTTCTTCTTAGCAGCCCCTATGGTGCTGTGCTTTGCCTTGGTGGCCAAAACAGCTTTGACAGCAAGCCGACATTGTAGCTATTGCTGAGCAGTGCTTGCACAGCATCAAGGCCTTCTCTGTTTCTCGCTCTGCCCCGACAACAACAACAAAAGCCAGGATAGCTGATCCCAACTGACCAAATCGATATTCCACACCATATGATGTCATGGTCAGCAATAAAACTGGGGAGGAGGGGGTGTTCTCCAAAGTGTCCTTTGCTCAGAGACTGGCCAGGCATCAGTCTCCTGCTGTGAGTGATTCCTCTTCCACTTATTAAACTGTCTTTATCTCGAACCATGAGATGTATTTTCTTGCTTTTGCCCTTCCAGTTCCCTCCTCCATCCCGCTGATAGGGAGTGAGCAAGTGACTGAGTGGGGGCTGCCACATGAGGTCACTCCACCATGTCAGCACATAGCAAATAGGTTGGTATGTGCTTGAGTAGATGATTGATAGGCTGAGAGCTGACACATGGCTTGTGCAAGTGGTTGTGAGATTACTGATGCCTGAGTAGCTGATAGGCCAAAAGCATGCATGTGGCTTGTGCCGGAGCTTGTGAGGTCACTTGTGCCTTTGTATCGCATAGGCGAGTGGATAGCAAGTAGGTGGATATGTGGTGGTCAGGTCACCGGTGCCTGAGTAGCTGCTAGGCAAGAGGGAGACACATGGCTTGGGTATGTACTTGTGATGTCACTCTTGGCTGAATAGCTGATAGGCCAGGGCCAGGTGCATGGCCCTGATAGGTGCTTGTGAGGTCGCCGGAGGCTGAGTACCCCAACAGCAAGTACATGGCAGATAGGTGTACATGTTCTTGTGAGGTCACGGGTGCCTGAGTAGCTGATAGGGCAGGAGCAGGCATCTGGCATTGTACGGGTTTTGGCTGGGGTAGAATTACCTTTCTGTTTAGTGAAATAGCACGCGACTGTGTGGGACTTAGCTGCTGGCCGGGGTTAAACGACGACAGGTATGTGTAGGTTGTTTTGAGGTCACTGCTGCCTGAGTAGCTGATAGGGCAGGAGCAGGCCCACAGTTTCTGTAGGTGGTTCTGAGGTCATTGGTGCCCAAATAGCTGATAGGCCAGGAGCAGGCCAACATCAGAGGTAGATGCTGTGACATCATCTGTGGCTGAGTAGCAGATAGGCCAGGAGCTGGCACATAGCTTGTGTAGGTGCTTCTGATGGCACCAAAATAATGTTTAGACCACGCCCAAATATGACTTTTTGAAAGAATCAGCAGCAGCAGAAGGCCATACACCGCACACACGTGTGACAGTGTAACAAACACATGCGCACGCAGCGTTTGCAGTAGGAGGGTGTGAGGTCACCATCAGTATAACCCATGAGCGCAGAGAGGTGGCAGTAGGAGGGTGGCAGTGTTCACATCACCAATGGCACACCAAGGCTGTGGGGCTCGGTGCAGAGCGGCCGTGTGCCATCCCAAGGGCATCACGGGGGACGGGAGCTGCCCGGCCCCGTGTCTGCGAGGCCGAAGAAGCAGCCCCTGCAGCCCTGGCTGGAGCAGTCGGGGTGGGGGTGGCTCTGGGGCACCGCAGGGATGTGCCTGGGCACGGTGCCAGGAGGAAACCACAGACTTCCTGCCTGGGCGCTGTGCGGGGAGCGCGGGGAGCGCTGCGAGGCCACGGGGGCTGTGGTTTGTGCACCTGCAGGCTGGAGCTCCTGATCCGCCTGCGGGGAGTAATGGCCCCTTGGTGACAGGCTGAGAGTCAGGGACATGTCTGAGCCTCTGGGCTGTGGGTCTGCTGCCAGGGCAGGGACATGAGGGACCTTCCTTGGGGCTCTCCAGGGAAGGATGGGTGAGCCAGCACTCCTGGGATGGGGCTCTGGCCTGAGCTAAGGCCCTTTCCCAGCTGCTGCTCCCAGCACAGTGGGGTCTGTAGCAGGGTCAGGGGCTCCTTCCTTCCCTTCCTGACACAGACCCCGGTGCAGTCCCAGCCCTGTGGTTCCCATGGCACGGGCATGGCTGGACACTCTCACCTTGGGCTCTTGGATGTGCCTGGCATAGGAGATGCTCAGTGCTCCTGGTCAACACAGCAGGGCTCAAGGGGTGAAAAAACCCATTTCCCCCCCACAACCAGCCCTGTCCTGTGACAGCCCCCCACCACAGTGACGTGACACCTGCAGCAGAGCCGTCTCTCTTATATGGTCATGAATGGCACTGGAGAAGTTCATTGGAGGGCTGGGCTGTGTCGGAGGGGAGATAGCTCCCGATAATGTCTAAAAAGGTCCTGCTGCTTTGATTGGCTCGTCCTGTAGCTGGGCTGGGATCTGCAGAGATATATTGCCCTCCCGTTATCACTGTCCCCATGAGTCCCCAAGAGCTGTGGCAGGGAGTGTGGCGCGGCAGGGATGTGCTGGCAGGGCAGGAGGCTCCGGATGGGCACAGAGGGACTCCTGTCCCCTCAGATGCTGTGGCTGCTCCTCTGGGTACAGCTGTGCAGAGGTAAGTGCCAGTTCCATTGTCCCACAGCCCAGGGCCAGCGGGTACCAGCATGGTCATCGGGATCTGTCTGGGAATGGGGTTGCTTTGCAGGTGCTACTGAGATGAGAGTCAGAAGGTGCTCAAGTCCATGGACCCTGTGCCTGCCTGTCTGGGTGGGAGAGTACCTCCTTTTCCAGGGCTCTGGTGTTGAAGGCAGCCTGTGCCTGGCTGGATTCGTAGGCAGCCTGTCCTGGGGTACCCTTTTGGGACCCCCATTTGTCCAGCACTGTGCCTCTGGAGGCGGTGGTGGCCTAGCTGGTGACGGCAGCACCCAGAGATGCCCAGGGCACTGCCAGCCTCTGGGGTACCCCGGAGGGTTTGTGTGCTGCTGACTGCCCCCTTGTTCCAGGGGAGCCCTGACCCCATGAGGGCAGTTTGTGCCCCGCAGAGAGAAGGGGACGGGGGCATCTGCGTAAAGAGACATCCTTCCTGGGGGGCCCGGCCCAGTGCAGTGGCCCTGACACCAGGGGCAAGGAGGGGATGTGGGTGGGGGCATCATCGGAATCGTCTTGGTGGGAACACAGAAAGCCCTGGGGGTGGGGGTGGGGGTGGATGGTGCCGGGGCAGGCGGTTTGCATGGGAAGCTGCAGGCCTGGGTACACGGGGCTGTCGAGGGGGTGCTGGGCTGGGGAAGAGAGGGTGCCCTGTGCAGGGCTGGGCACAGTGTGCAGGTGTGTGTGGGCAGGGGGCAGGTGGCCGTTGGGGTGGGAAAAGGTGCCTTGTGCGGTGGGATGGCGAATGACCCAGCAGGGCCAGAACTGCCCACAAGCAGCCTTGCGCAGCCCATGGGGATAGAAGGGACCCCCACACTGCCCTGGGGACAGCCTGGAGGGGAGAGGGCTCCCACCCTGGCACCTCTGACATGGCCTGGGCAGGGGCTTCCCCCAGACCTGCAGTGCTGTGGCTTGGTGCTGTGCCTGACTGGTCCTGTGTTTGTGTTTGAAGGTGCTGCGGAGGTGAGGCTGGTGGATGGTGGCAGGCGCTGTGCTGGGAGAGTGGAGGTGAAACACGAGGGCCAGTGGGGGACTGTGTGTGGTCGCTACTGGAGCATGAACGATGCATCAGTGGTTTGCAAGCAGCTGGACTGTGGGTCTGCTGTTGAAGCTCCTCAGTATGGACACTTTGGGCCAGGATCTGGCCCCATTTGGATGGATGCTGTTGGCTGTAATGGCACCGAATCTGTCCTCTCTGACTGCCCACACGGCGGATGGGGTGAAAATAACTGTGTTCATGAGCTGGATGCCGGAGTGATGTGTTCAGGTAACAGAACAGCCTGTTCCTCCGCTTTGGGAATGTGACTGGGAAAGGGACCTTGGGTGTGCCCTCAGGGAGCAACAAGTGGGCACCGGATCACTGCCCAATGTGATCAGTCGCACTGCTGAACTGGGATTGTCATTGCTGGTGTTCCCAGTCCCTGGGAAAAGCCCAGAGGGAGCCAACCACAGGACGAACTTACCCGGCCACAGTGTCTCAGCCCCTCTTCAGTCAGTGTCTTGGGCTGCAGATGAATCCTCCATCCCTGCCCTGGGGTGTCCACTGATCTCCACTGGTCTCCACCCATTCTGCCAGTTCCCAGCCAACAATGCTGAGGGTGCCTGAGCTGGAGAAACCAGGGGGGACTTGCTTGGCACTCCACACCTTGGAGGAACGGCATGAGATGGCTGGTCCCCCAGGTCATTCCCCTTGACAGGCATGAGTACCTCAACTGAATCAAAAGGGCTTTTTGGAGAGCATGAGTGCTGGGCCATGGGAGAGGAGCAGGGTGGCACACAGCCCTTCGCTGCCTGTCCCCGGGGCTCGGCTGTGTGGTCCAGCACTGCGAGGCTTAGGAGCTTGGCAGCTGCTTGACTCTGGCTGCTCCCTTCTGCATCACGGCATGCACAGGCTCGTACTGGGAGGTCCCTGGGGCTGTGACAGCCCCACAGGGGCACGGCCCCATGCAGGCAGCGCTGACCTGCTGCCCAGCCTCTCCTGCCTGCCCATGGTTCCCCACACTGCCCCATGAAACAGAGGCTTTGGCATCATTTACTGACTCTCATCTGTGCCTGCTGTTACCCTCTGAGCCAGCATGAGCCCAGGGGGGCATGCGGGTCTCCTGTCCCTCTGCCTGGCCGTTGGCCTGGGACCTCTGCACCTCTGGGCAGAGCACTGTGTGCCTGGCTGAGGACACCCCCTCCAAGCAGGCATCGGAGGGGTCTGGACAGGCACCAGCCATGGTAACAGCCGCACCATTGCTGTGCTCTGTGACATCTGCCCCTCACAGGAACCTCCCAATGCCCCAGAACTCCCCTGGGAGAGGGGTGCATTTCTGGCTGCATCAAGGTGGTGGTCCTGCCTGGTCCCAGGCTCTGCAGGGGCTGAGCAGGCTGAAGCCGTCATTATCATCTAGACCAGTTCTCCCAGACCCAAACTGCTCACACCACTGCAGTGCTGGGGGGACCATGCCGGGCAGCACAGGGTGCCTTGTGCAGCAGCAGGTTGTCTGAGGGGTGCCTGGTGCTGCGACAGACACGTACCCTCTAGTGCCGTGATGGTGTAGAGAAGGGGTGCAGGGGGGCCTGGATGTGTTTGTGTCACCAACACTCCCCCAACAGCTTCCCCTGGGATGTGCAACGGGCCATTTGGTCATGGCTTGCTTGGAGGTGATGCAGGATGTGGCCATGTATCTGTCAGAGGGCTCTGGGAACTCCCAGTTATTTTGGTTTTTTCCAGGATTTGTCTGGCTGGTGGAAGGGAAGAGCCGCTGCTCAGGACGTGTGGAGGTCCATGATGGGGGCCAGTGGAAAACTGTCTGTGACTCCCACTTTGGTCCCAAAGCTGCTGACGTGGTCTGCAGGGAGTTGCAGTGCGGCGTGGCCCTGCCTGTGGCTGGGGCAGCTCACGTTGGAGAAGGGATGAGTCCCATGTGGGATGGAGAGCTGCAGTGTGTGGGGAATGAATCCCTCCTCGCCTCCTGCCCCAGGGGTTCTCCCAGGGACCAGCCTTGCACCCATGCAAACAGCGCTGTTGTCACCTGCACACGTAAGGACTCAGGGTGGGGTGCTGAGCACTGGGGTGAGCTCCAGCCTGAGGGGGGGCAGGTTGTGTCTGTGGAGACAAGGGACCTGGGGTGTCTGTTCCCACAGGCTGGCAGAGAGGTGACCTTCCTGGGGGATCCTAGACAAGGGCAAGGCTGGGCTGATGCCCAAGGACAAGGAGGGGGCATGGGTTGGGAGGGCTCACTGGGATCATCATATTGCACCAGGGGGGACACAGAAAGGACTGCGGGTAGAGGATGAGCTGGGAGATGCCCAGGGCAGGCTGTGGTGCAGGGGATCTCGGGGCCCTGGGGAGAAGCAGCAGTGTGTGCTTGGGGGAGCCCTGGTGGGGGCAGGTCTCTTCTCAGGGTGCTGTCTGGGGAGGGGTGGGTGCCCTGGGTGGGTGTGGGCCGGAGGCAGGTTGCAAGGGGCCATTGTGGTAGAAGGAAGTGCCAAAGTGTGTGGGGCCACAAATGACCCAGCAGGATGGGAGCTGGGCATCCCCAGCCTTACACAGCCCATGGGATTAGAAGGGGCCCCTGCAGTGCCCCGGGGACAGCCTGGAGGGGAGTGGGCTCCCACCCTGGCACCTCTGACTCCACCCGGGCAGGGGTTCCCCCAAAGCTACAGTGCTGGGGCTTGGCGCTGTCCTGACTCATCCTATGTCAGTGTTTGAAGGTGCTGTGGAGGTGAGGCTGGTGGATGGCGGCAAACCCTGTGCTGGGAGAGTGGAGGTGAAACAACAGGGCCAGTGGGGGACAGTGTGTGGTCGCTACTGGGACATGAACGATGCGGCAGTGGTTTGCAAGCAGCTGGACTGTGGGTCTGCTGTTGAAGCTCCTCAGTATGGACACTTTGGGCCAGGATCTGGCCCCATTTGGATGGATGCTGTTGGCTGCAATGGCACCGAATCCGCCCTCTCTGACTGCCCACACGGAGGATGGGGTGAGCATGCATGTATTCATAGCATGGATGCTGGAGTGATGTGTTCAGGTAAGGGGACAGCCTATTCCCCACCTCTGGGGCTGGGATGGGGAAAGAAACCTGGCTGTGCCCTCAGGGAGTAACAAGTGGGCACCAGAGCATTGCCCAATGTGGCCAGTCACACTGCCGAGCTGGGACTGTCATTGTTGGTGTCCCCACCCCCTCAGGAAAGCCCAGTGGGAACCTGCCCAAGGGTGCCCACACCCTGCCTGGCCCCTGAGCTGGCTCAGATGAATCCCCCAACGTGCCCTGCATTGTCTGTTGATTCCCGTCTTTCTCCTCTTATTCACCCAGGACCTGCCTGGCAGTGCCAGGGGCCAGGTCCCCCCATGCCAGAGGCACCAAGAGTGACTCATGTGGCCACCCACAGTACCGGGGAAGGGCATGGGATGGTAGCTGCTTTGGGGTTTTCCTCCCTGGCAGGCACAAGTCCCTTGGCTGAAGCAAAGGGGTTGCTCAGAGAGGAGGAGCGCTTGGCCTGGCCTTTGGAGCAGGGTGGCATGTGGCACCTCGTACCTCTCCCAGGGTCACCCCATGAGAGCCTGTCCATGGGGACATGGTCCCATCTAGGAGTGCTGACCTGCTGCCCAGCCTCTTATGTCTGTCCCAGCCCCTGCCTGCCTTGCACTTCTGGATTTGCCAGCATTGACTGGCTCTCCTCTGTGCCTGCCCTTGCACTGGGAGCTTGTGTAAGCCCAGGGCTGCTCTTCTGTCCACTCTCCTGCCCTCTGCCTGGCTGTTGGCCAGGGACATGAGCATCCAGCAGTGCACTCTGGCCAGGACTGAGGACCTTTTTCCCCAGCAGGCGCCAGAGCAGGGGTCTGGCACAGACACCGACCGCAGGTTGAGCCTCACTACACTTGTGCCCTGTGACATGTCCCATCTAACAGCAGTGCCCCAACAGCCCAAGACCCCCCTGGGAACAGGGCATGTTTCTGGTGGCACCAAGCGGTTCCTCATGCCTGGCCCTGAGCTCAGTGGGGCAGAGCGAGCTGCAGCAGCCAAGAGCGCCTGGGCTCATTTCCCTGGACCCCAAGTGCTCTGGGTGCTGCAGTGCCCAGGGGCCAGTGCCGGGCAGCCCAAGGTCTGTGGGGCAGCAGCAGATTGTCTGAGCAGTGCCTGTGGCAGTGGGTTTGGGAGGGAAGCAAGCCCAAAAGTGCTGGGCTGATTTCTGAGGAGCGGCAGGCGGGCCCTGCTCTCTTTGTGCCATCAGCACCCTGTGAGAGCAGCTGGGGTGGTCATGGGGCTATTTGCCTTTGGCCACCTTGGAGATGAGGTGGGACGTGGTCAGGGGAGTGCCAGAGGGCTGTGGGAACTCTCAGGGGTCTTTGGTTGCTAAGGGATCTGGCTGGCTGGTCAGAGGGAATAGCCCCTTCTAAGGACGTATAGCGACCCATGACGGGGACCCTTGGAAAACTGTGTCTCACACTTTGTTCCCAAAGGCATCAACATGGTCCGCAGGGTCTGCTGCGGGTCTGCAACAGACACATACCCTCTAGTGCTGTGATGGTGTAGAGAAGGGGTGCAGGGGGCCTGGATGTGTTTGTGTCACCAACACTCCCCCAACAGCTTCCCCTGGGATGTGCAATGGGTCATTTGGTCACGGCTTGCTTGGAGGTGTTGTGGGAACTGCCAGAGAGTTCTCAGTTGTTTTATTTTTTCCAGGATTTGTCTGGCTGGTAGAAGGGAAGAGCCACTGCTCAGGACGTGTGGAGATCCATGACGGGGAACAGTGGAAAACTGTCTGTGACTCCCACTTTGGTCCCAAAGCTGCTGACGTGGTCTGCAGGGAGTTGCAGTGCGGCATGGCCCTGCCTGTGGCTGGGGCAGCTCACGTTGGAGAAGGGATGAGTCCCATGTGGGATGGAGAGCTGCAGTGTGTGGGGAATGAATCCCTCCTCGCCTCCTGCCCCAGGGGGTCTCCCAGGGACCAGCCTTGCACCCATGCAAACAGCGCTATTGTCACCTGTACACGTAAGGACTCAGGGTGGGGTGTTGAACACCTGAGCTGTGCCAGGGGTCGGGGAACAGAGCAAGGACCATGCTGGGCCAGGTGTGAGGACAGGAGGGGTGATGGGTTGTCTGCAGCATGAAAATAGTGCAAGAGAAGAAAGGCATGCTGTCCCTCTGGCCTCTGCGCCAGCTACTGAGGGTACAAGAGCACCAATCCACCCTCAGTCCTCCTTCTCTGTCCCCAGAGTACACAGGGTTCAGGCTGGTGAACGGCAGCACGACGTGTGCAGGGAGGGTGGAGGTCCAGGTGCTGGGGACCTGGGGGCCCCTCTGTGCCTCCCGCTGGGATCTCTCAGATGCCCACGTTCTCTGTCATCAACTCAACTGCGGGTTTGCTGAGTCCATTCCTGGAGGAGAGCGTTTTGGGAGAGAGACTGGCCCTGTCTGGAGAGACTCATTCCACTGTGACGGGACTGAAGCCCATCTGGGACAGTGCCCAGTGATCACCCTGGGGGCCTCACCGTGCTCCCATGGGAACAACGCCGCTGTCATTTGCTCAGGTGAGTGCTGGGAAAATGCTGCATTAACTCCATTTGCCCTTTGTGTGCAACACGGCCACCCGAAGCAGGGGTCCCATGGCAGTACCAGGCTGAATTTCTCCCTGGAGAAACCCTTGCTTCCCCAGGAGCCTTCTGGAGGGCTTTGCCTGCTCAAACTGACTGCTCTGCTGTGGGAGAGCAGGGGACTGAACGGAGGCAGGCATCTGCCCCCAGGGCAGCGGCTTAGGCCCTGGTGCCACTGGCAGGCCTGGGCTCCTGTGTTTTTCTGCTGTGGGATGAGCCCGTGACAGGGCTGCAGGGCTCTGCTCCATCCCTCGAGCTGCAGACAACCGCAACCCATCCCCACAGAGAGCCCTGCAGAGCCTCCTCCCACCACCCAGGCAGGAGCTGCCTGGGTGCCTCCAGCAGCACCAGACCTGGGTGTGAGCTGCAGAGTGGGCCAGGGCTCTGTCCTTGCTTCTTGTCAGCACAAGGCTCAATCCTGTCCTGTTTGGTCAGAGAATTCCCCCTTGCCCTCCTCCCTGAAGGGTGCCATGTTCCCCGGTGCCGCTGATGGCTGTGGCATCTCTGCTCTCCCCAGGCTCAGCCAGGTTTGCATCCCTGCGGCTGGTGGGTGGAGGGAGCCGGTGCGACGGGCGAGTGGAGATCTTCCAGTGTGGGACGTGGGGCAGAGTCCTGGATGACCAGTGGGACGTGCGAGAGGCCAACGTGGTGTGCCGGCAGCTGCAGTGTGGACAGGCAGAGACAGCCTACAACCCCCCAAAGCCTGAGCGAGGGACAGGCCCTGTAGGGCTGCGAGGGGTCCGGTGCACAGGGCAGGAGACCAACCTGACCCAATGCAACACCTCCCTGCCCGAGAGTGCACTGGCGGCAGGGGTTGCGGAGGATGTGGGAGTCATTTGCTGGGGTGAGCGGCACTGCACAGGCCCCCCAGATGATGGGGTAGGTGGGCAGCCAGCCCCTGACAGCAACGGGGGTTTCTCCCCACTGCAGGGAGCCGGCAGGTGCGGCTGGTGAATGGGGCTGGGCGCTGCGCGGGGAGAGTGGAGATCTACTACCAGGGTAGCTGGGGGACCGTCTGTGATTATGGCTGGGACCTGTCTGATGCTGCCGTCGTTTGCCACCAGCTGGGCTGTGGAGGGGCAGTGGAGGCGGTTGGCTCCGCTCGGTTCGGGGAAGGCTCCGGGCAGATCTGGCTGGATGGCATGAACTGCTCCGGGGATGAAGCTGCTCTCTGGGACTGCCCTGCCAGGCCCTGGGGGCAGCACGGCTGCGGGCACAAAGAGGACGCAGGAGTCATCTGCTCAGGTCTGTTGTGAGATCCTGGTTCCTGGGGAGGCCGGGACGTGGGGAGAGCTGGGCATGTCCAAGGCTGTCCCTGGCTGCCTCTGAACTCCTGCCTGAGCCCATGCTGCAGACACCCATGCACGGGCACCCTCAGTCCCACTGGGGGGCCCTGGAGAGCTCAGCTGTTCCCCAGTGTTAGCGGGAAGGGCAGGGATGTCAGTGCATCAGGGACTTCTCTCTGCCCCTGGGTGCAAGAGGGATGCGCTGGCCATGCCCCTGCCTGGCTGAGGGCACGGGTTGTGCAGAGGCGTCCCCTCTCCCACAGCCCCAGACCAGCCTGTTCCCCTTGGTGCCTTTCCTTCCAGAGTTCGTGGCCCTGAGGCTGGAGAACAGCGACGGCTGCTCCGGGCGCCTGCAGGTTTTCTACAACGGGACGTGGGGGAGCATTTGCTCCAACTCGATGCCTCTCGACACGGTGTCGCTGGCATGCAAGGAGCTGGGCTGCGGGGATGGAGGATCCCTGGAAACACGGCTGCCCTATGGCAGGCTGTCTGGCCCTGCGTGGCTGGATAACGTGCAGTGTGGGGAGAAAACCAGCTCCTTCTGGCAGTGTCGCTCCACTCCCTGGGACGCGCAGTCATGTGAAGACCTGCGAGATGAGATCCACATCACCTGCAACGGTAACTCTGAGCCACTCAGGCACCAGTGTCACCCCAGCTCCTGCTCCCCACTGGGCACAGCCAAAGGCAGAGAAAGGGTTTGGAGGGGCATTTCTTTCCATGTCAGACCTTACTCCTGCCGGTGGCACAAATGTGACCCCAGCAACACATGTCCAGCAGCAGTTGCCACCCAGGTTGCCAGAAGCGCCTGGGGAAGGCAGAGGCATCTCCAGGTGAGGTCTCAGAAGAGACCAGACAGGGTTCAGAAGAGCCTCCCCTCCATAGACACATGACTGCTGCTCTGTGAACCAGGGACCTTTAGGGGCTGAGCAGTCAGGGTCCCCCTAGATCTGTGCGTGTCCCCTGAATGACTGGGATGCAGATGCTGCCATGACCAAGATGGCACAGGGAGGCACAAGTAGAGCTCAGCCTTGCTGTGTTCTGCACGATCCCCTGAACCAGCCCCCTTCACTACAGGGTTTCTTTCTTCAGAGCGACGCCCAGGAATGTCCCTGGCCCCGTTGGCCCCATGCCCCAACTCCACGAGCTGCACAGGTATTGAGCTGCTCCTCTGTGTACCCTTCTTGTCTGGCAGGGCTCTGCCTGCTGTCTGGGTGCCATGGGAGGTCTTTGCCTTCTCCAGACAGAGAGAAGATTCGTGCCATGGGAGGCGAGGATGGGTGCTCGGGCAGAGTGGAGGTCTGGCACCGTGGCTCCTGGGGGACGGTGTGCAACGACTCCTGGGACATGCGGGATGCCGAGGTGGCATGCAGGCAGCTGGGCTGTGGCCCTGCAGTGTCTGCCCTGAATGAGTCCGCATTTGGGATGGGGCAAGGCCCCATCTGGCTGGAGCAGGTGGAGTGCCGGGGGACAGAGCTGTCCCTGCAGGACTGCTGGGCCCGTCCCAGGGATGGCGGTGCTTGCCGGCATAAGGAAGACGCTGCTGTGCTCTGCTCAGGTGAGTGGCAGGACGGGGACCTCTTGTTCAGGTGTTGGCAGGGAGCTAGAGAAGGCCGTTCTCCCACTTGGTCCTGGCATGGGCCCTGACCTCCCAGCAGTGAGACCATTCCTGCAGAGTGCAGGAGCCTGGTGCCAGGTGGGCAGCAGCCTCAGTGGAGCTGGGTGTCCTCAGGCCACTGCCTGTGGGGCCCTGCAGCCCCAGGGCTGTCCCCTGGGCTGCCTGTGCCACCCTGCCTGCTGCCCAGAGCAGAGGCCGTGGGCCCTGTCCCAGCCTCCCTTTCTAGCACTACTGGAGGGGCAGTTTGGGTGGGATGTGTCAGGGACATCTCCAGACACACACAGGGCGTGTTGCGAAGGAGGCTCCCCAGTACCCCCACACCCATCCTCTCAGCCCAGCTCTCCTTTTCCTCCTCTGCAGCTCCAACCAGGACAGCAGCATCCCCACCCCGAGCAGGTAACTTGTCCTCCCGCCTGAGGCTGGGTATCCCCAGCACCAGGCTGTGACCCACAGGTGGATGGAAGGGGCTCCTTGCTGGGGTGTGAAGCTCCCAGGAGGAGGCACTGGGGTGGTGGTGGGAGAGTTGGGGAGGGCTGTAATTTCCTCAGCAGGGTGGAAGCTTCCCCATTACTATCCCTGGGGTCTTCCACCCTCTGCTGCCTTTAGTGATGGGAGTCAGGACTGGTGCTGCCCCCACCTCTCCCGGGCCTGGTGTTTCCCTTCCATGTTCTTGCCCATGCAGATCCTACCCGGGGTCGTTTGACCAGCAGCGGGAGAGTCTCAGTGCCCGTCATCATCTGTATCATCCTGGGGGCCCTTCTCTGCCTGCTCCTGGCCCTCCTGGCTGGGCAAGCGCTAAGCGCCAGGGCTGGGCGCAGAGGTGGGTCCTTCCATAGCAGTCCCAGGGACCATGCCTCCTGGAAGGGCTGTGGGGTGCTGCGGGGTGTCACTGAGAGGTACAGGCAGAGCTGGGGGGATGAGACTGTGTGCTGCCACCTGTCCCATGCACCACCCCATTGACTGCCTGGCCATGGGGCACCAGCAGCAAGGGGTGGAGAGAGCTCAGAGGAGGGGGGAGGTAGTGATGGGGCGAGGAGAGAAATGGCAGAGTGGAGATGGCCAAGGCTGGCAGTGCTCTGGGTAGTGCTGGAGGGGGCTCTGGGGCAAGGGAGATGGCAGGAGGAGCATGGGGCAGTAGAGTCCATCTCCATGGTGTCAGGCCCCCAAGCTGTCCCTCTGCCCAGCCCTGCCCATCCTTGTCCATCCCCCGGCAGGGCAGGGGCCCTGCTATAGGCCCATGGGGCACATAAGGGGCAGCTCCATGTAGCGAGGAAACATGGGAGCTGCTCCAAGGTCAGACAAGGGGGGAATGACGCAGGGGCCAGAGGGGCATGAGTGCTGTCTCCGAAAGGATGATGCGAGGGTGACGCTGCCCCAGATAATCTCCACAGCAATGTTGCCCTCAGTGGGGATGTGGCGGCCGTGCCTGGACAGTGCAGTGGGGCTGTGCTGTCGGACCAGTCCTGGGCTGGCCAAAGGAACAGGTTTGGGCGAGCACAGTGGGGTCCCATTGCCCCTCTGCCTGTCCCTGTGCCAGCCCTGCCTCTGTCCCCAGGCTCCAGGAGGGCTCAGGAGCTCTTCCCCGAGGCCGTGTATGAGGAGGTTGGTTACAGCCCGGTGTGGGAGAAGCAGGCAAGGTTTGGTCGCTCAGGTGGGTGTGGGTCCTCCCTGCAGGCCCATCTGCAGGACCCTTTCCCCTGGCCCCAACACAGGGCTGATCCCCTGAAGCCTCCCAGCCCATGGTCCCTGCAGCGCTGGGGCCGTGTGGTCTGTGGGGAGAGCATCCAGGTCCTGGGCCTGGGAGAGGAGCTTCCTCCCAACCAGCTTTGCCCATCCCAGCTGGACAGCCCCTCTCTTCCTGCCCCTGCACCCCATGTGACACCCGAGGAGTGAGGGAAGGGGCTGCACTAGGGCAGCTCTGGGAGCACCTTTGAGACAGTGTTTGTCCTGGGGGAGCAGGGTGATTCCCAGCCCTCCTCCCCATGCAGCCCCAGCTCTGTGGGTCCCCCTTCCCCAGCAGCGCTGACCATGAGACAGGTCCGTGGGGCTCGCTCCATAACACCCGCTGTGCATCTCGACAGGCTCCTATTCAGAGGAGTCCCTGACCCAGCTGCAGCCCTCCCCTGGGGACAGCGAGGAGGAGGAGGATGGTGTGGGATCGGCACCAGGTAATGGAGGCAGGAAGGGGCTGATCTCCCTGAAGCTATGTGGTTGATACAGGTGTCACTGAGTGTCACCATCACAGATGGGGAGGACATGGGGGTCTCCTGTGGTGCTGCCACCACCAGTGTCTCATCCCTATGTCCCTGTGCATCCTCCTGTCCTCTGCTCTGCAGGATGTGTCTTCTCACTGTCACCAGCTGCCCTCTCCTTTCAGATGTTCTTGTCCTGCCCGGACGTGACCCAGGGGATGGCTATGATGATGCCAGGGAGGTTTCTGACCCTGGGGATGATGCTGCCCCTGGGCAGGGAGCTTGGGAAATGCCCAGGTCACCAGAGGAGGGAGCAGGGCCCAGGGATTCATGCAGAGGTGAGAGGGAAAGATAGCGCTGCTGGTTCCTGGGGTACCATCCCTGGTGCCACCCAAGTTGCTACTGTACTGACACCCAAAACTCCTGGGAAGGGGGAACCTGACCCAGGAGTTGTCCTTGGAGGGACTGGGGGTGGGAGAAGGAGCTGAATGTGGTGAGGAGTGGGGAGGAAGGTGATGCACAGACCCCATGGGGCAAACTGCAATGTCCTGCCTTGCTGTTTGCAGGGAGCAGCCTGCGCTCCCAGAGAAGTGCTGGGGTCCCTGGAGCTGAAGGAGACACCTCGTCCGTGTCCCTGGGGAGCATGGGCTATGATGATGCTGAAGAGGCGTCTCTGGCACATCCCCGTGAGGACACAAAGTCTGTGACAGCGGAGCTTGGTGCCCAACAGTCCCTGAGCCCCAGGCCAGGAGAGCCCATCCCTGCTGTGCAGCTGGGTGCAGGCAGGAGGGAGGAGAGGCCTGTGCAGCTGGGAGAGCTGTGAGCACCAGGGAACCGTCTCCCTTTACCACGGGCAGCAGAAATGGCTGGGAGTTCCCTCTATTTTTATTCCCATTTTCACACTGTGCATCCATATTGGTTCTTATTAAAAGTCTCTGGGGGCTTTGACCCAGAGCTGCTGCTTGCCTGCCCAGGTGTCGGGTCATCTCCCTGAGGCTGATCAGGGGAGCAGAGAACAAAGTCACAGTGGTAGGGAAGGGGCGCGTCTCAGGGACAGCAGGCTCGGGGTCAGGCTGTGGGGCTGCGAGAGCCCCTGGTGCCTGGGGAATAATCCTGTTGACAGAGCCATTTCCATCCTGCTGGCCACAGGCAGTTTCTAGTCAAAATGGCTCTAACAATGGTTAAGAGGCAGCTCTGCTCCACACTGCCCCAGCACAGGGTGCAGAGCCACTTTCTGGGACACACGGGGCTGGAATTCCCTCTCCTCATGCTCTGCCAGGACCCCAGTCTCCATGGGCTGTTCCTGCTGCCTTGGGCCCTCACAGACCCCCGAGCACTCTTGTCACAGGCACAGAGCTGCCTTCTTCCTGAGCAGGGGCTGTAAGGCCCCATGGCAGCCCTGGGACCCCCTCCTCCTGCTCCCCTCCAGCCCCCACCCCTGCCCTCCTGCTGCCTCACCAGGGGTGTCAGTTTGGATTTGTGTCGGGGCAGTACTTGTCTGCAGGTACAGGAGGGATGGGAGCAGGGGGATGGGGGCACCTTTCCCTCAGCGCTGTTGGAGGGCCGGGGGATGGAGAAAGGATCCCCACGAGATGTGTGCTGCAGCCAAAAGCCGTGGTCTAGCCCCTGGCCTGGAGAAGGGCCCATGCAGGAGGATGCTCATGTGGGCACGTTTCCATGGCAGTGGAGATTTTGTGTCCCTCCCCTAAAACAGGTGCTGCTGGGAGCTGAGCCAGGGTCCCTCTCCCTTGGCTGGGGCTTTCACCAGCCCCAGCACCCATGGGCAGAAAAAAACACAGAAGCCAGGTGGGGAGAAGAGTTTAATACTTGGGCAGGACCTGGAGCCCAAACTGCCCTCCCTGCTTCCACTGGTGGGTGTCCACACCCCTCCAGCGCTTCCCTGAAAGGCTCCTCTGCTGCAGGCTGGAAGGTGTGTTGGCTCCCTGTGGGGAGTTGCTGCAGCTCAGTACTGCTGCCAACAGCAGGATCTGGCCCTAGAGGAGAAGAGGACAGGAGGCGGCTGTCACCAACGTCCTCTCCCACTTCAGCATTGCCCCATTCCCTGGTGGGAGCTCCTCCACCCCTGGGGGGACCCTGGGGGGATCTGGAGGAAGCCCAGGCTCACACATCCCTCTGCTCCATACCCTGGAGCCTTCCTGCTGGCAGCCCCCACAGGAGAGCAGTGTTCCCAGGGCGAGACTCCCACGGTAATGGGTGACATAACATGGGCACTGCAAGCACAGCCTCCATCCCCTGGAAAACTCCCACTGGGATAAGCTCCAGCCCTGGCATTCTTGGACGTGAACAGTCTGGCCCTGTGGGCTGGGTCTGTTCTCTGCAGCAAAGCAGGATTGTCACTGTGCCCCAGATCTGTGCTTCCTCCTGCAGCTCCTGAGGACGTACCTGAGGGGGGTCACAGTGAGACCCCCGACTCTCAGCACTGCTGCCCCACACTGGGCAGAGCATGGCTGTGGAAAGCCCACAGGAGGGCAGCCTTATTTCTCTTAATTTGAGCTCACTGTTCCCAGGGGCTGAGCACCCTGCAGTGAAAGGCCATGTCTCACACTCCGTTTTGGTTGCGGGTTTTTTAGCTGGGGGAGCAGCCAAGGCACCATCTGGCCTTTCCCGCCTGTGCACGGCTGTGGACAGGCCTGTGCCCCCCTGATCCCACCAGTGCAGCATCAACAGAGACACCAAATACCCCAGGAACAAGAGGTGGACACCAGCCCCATGTCTGTGGGCTGTGTCTGGCCTCAGGAGCTCCTTAAGCTTAAGCCAGTGGTGATGGTGGAAGCAGAAGCACTTGGAGACAGGGTCAGGATAAGAAATGTCAAAGCTGGGAGTCCCACAGCCCTGCCCAGGTTCATCCAACTCAGCCAGCCCTACCTGCTGGCACAGAGGAGAGCTTCCCTATGCGGTATGGGATCTCCAGCTGGAGACAGGACAATGTCAGACCCTTATCCCTGGAAAGCCACCAGGGCAGTGTGGCCCTGATCCCAAAGGATGCCTGGGCTGGACCAGCACCCTCACACCACATCTCTCAGTGCAGCCAGAAATGATTCCTAGTGTGCTGCTGACACCTCTCCCCTCCCTGAGGTCTCCCCACACTCTGCTGCCAAGCATTGTCCCTGGGCGGTGGGGTGGGTCTGTGGTGCAGGGCAGTGACCTGAGCTCAGGTCCAGCACAGCTGCCTGCTTCTCCTCCAAGAGGGGGCTCAGCAGAGGCAGCACACACAGCCCTCCTCACCTCACAGGCAAGCCCTGGGTGGGCAGGGCAGGCCCACAGGGCCTGGAGAGGACCAGTGCCCAAGCTCCAGCCTGCACCTGCCTGAGGGTGGGGAGTCAGGGCAAAAGTACCGCTGGAGATGCTGGGGATTGAACCCAGGACCTCCCACATGCAAAGCAGGTGCTCTGCCACTGAGCTACATCCCCTGGTTTAGTCTCAGAAAATTTCCCAAAGGAACCCAGTGCAGAGCTTCCCCTATGCCAGACTAGAGGCAAAGAACAAGCCGGGCATTTGGGATCAAAGACTAGCCTGAACCCCAAGCTAAAATGTCAGTGCAAACATGGAGCACTGCCCTGTACTGATCTTCCCATTTTACTCCTTGTGCAAGTGCTACCCATTCTGCCCTGGGACAGAGCCTAAGGGGACAACACAGCCTGTGGAGAAGATCAGTTTCACTGCTTCAAACCCACCTTCTCCTCCCCTCCCTCTCCTCCCCTTGCACTTGGAATCATCCTACTTTTGCAGTCATCTGCTCTGCTCCTTTCCATACCTAAAAGCAAATATAAAGATGAAGGGAAAAACATCAGTCTGTATTGCATATAGTTTTCTTGTGCTTCCTTCTCTTCGATGTCTATTTTGATTAAAAAAAAAAAAAAACAACAAAACAAAAACCACCAAATCCTTAATAAATCAGTGATTTGAGACTTGAATAGTGAGTTTCATCTGCTTCACTGCAGGTGCCTGTGCGAACTGGTTTTCCCCAGGCTCCCTCTAGAGTCAATGGAAACAAGAGAAAACGCTAGAGGCTGGTTCCTCCCAACCTATAACTGGCATGCAAAAGAAAGGTTACAAATCTCTTCCAGACGCTCTTCTCTTGCTCTGCGTTTACGTCAGGACATTTGATAGCAATAGCAATGAGCAACTCTTTGGAAACAAGCGTGTCTCAGTGCAGACGGATGTCAGATGAGATTGTGTGACAGACTGTGTGGAGTCATCATACCTTTCAGTCATTATTTAGAGTACGAAAGAAGACAAGTTATACTTGGTCCCTATTCCACCCCCTCCCCCTTTCCTGAAGAAACAGAGAGCAAGAAGGTGTGGAAGGAAGCAGGGGATTACAAAAGAGATACTGAATATTGCTTATTTTGAAAACAAGAGATTCCCAGGGATTCCTAGTGCAAAAAGGCAAGTACCTCTGAAAAGTAGAAAGAATAGCTTTCAACATACACATTTGATTTGATTTGATGGTTTAGCATTTGTGCAACAGAAGAGATGAGTTTGGCACATAGGTGTGACATGTTTGCAACAGGTCTGAGTGAATGTGGAATTTGCCAGGAATGGGATGAAATAGCTCACAGCCTCTTTAAAATCTTCTGCTCTGGAGAAAGAATCCTTTGGGAGAGTTTGAGAAAGGTAAAAAGACGACAACAAATTCTCTGAGGACTCGAACTGAAATGTAAACCAGAAAAATCAGGGGGTGACAAAGGCTTGAAGGACTCTCTCTTTCTCTGTGCTATCTAGGAGGAAGACTGCAAGAAAGGAAGGAAGCAGAGAAGGAAGGATTCCTTTCATCCAGACGGTGAAATAATCACACTTGGGTTTTGCCATCTTCCTGTCTCGGCAGGATGAACTGAAATTCAGCATGGGAGCAGAAAATGAAACTGCAGTTACTGAGTTCATCCTAGAGGGTTTCTCAGGGCTTGATCAAAGCCTACAGCTATTTCTCTCTCTGCTCCTTCTGCTCATATACCTGACAACAGTGATGGGGAACGCAACCATCATTTTCCTCGTGTGTGTGGATCACCGCCTGCAGACCCCCATGTACTTTTTCATCAGCAATCTGGCCTTCCTGGAAATCTGGTTCACATCCTCCACAAGCATCAAATTGTTTGTGATCCTGAGTTCTGGTAGGAGAACGATCTCACTAAGCAGCTGCTTTGCCCAGTCCTGTTTCCATTTTGCCCTGGGCTGTACAGAGATGGTTCTACTTGCTGTCATGTCCTTTGACCGCTACGTTGCCATCTGCCAGCCTTTGCGTTATGCTGCCATCATGAAGCCTCAGCTCTGCATCCACCTGGTTGTTGCTGCTTGGGTCATTGGCATCACAGTCTTGAGTTACCGTCTGGTCCTTCTCTACAAGCTGACTTTCTGTGGCTCGAACAAGATCCACCATTTTTTTTGTGACAACTCCCCCTTGTTCAAATTGTCCTGCTCTGACCCCAGCCTGCTTTGGAAAACAGACTCTGTTTTATTATCGTTTATCCTACCAGGTTCCTTATGTTTAACTCTGGCATTTTACATGGGCATCCTTTTCTGTATTCTGCACCTGCCAGCAGCTGCTGGGAGGAAAAAAGCTTTTACTACGTGTTCTTCCCATCTCACCACCTTGGCCATTGCATATGGGAGCTGCATTGCTCTCTATGTGCGTCCTTCCAGAGATGTTTCCTTGGAGACAAACAGAACTGTGGCTTTGCTGAACACTGTCCTGTACCCAGTCTTAAATCCATTCATCTCCAGTCTTAGAAACAAGACTGTGCTACTGGCCCTGAACGAAGCCATTGCCCGTGCAACAACACAGCTTTTCTCCTAATCCTGATGCATTTCTGGACAGCAATTCCAATGAGCTGCTACGTTAAATATGCTAAATAATACCAGTGCATAGGTATGTAACCTGCAAATACAGCTGCCTCAGGAGATGCATGTTCTTGTTGGGTTGTGTTAGGTTAAGTGAGAAGAAGCTCATCTGGACACACAAAGAAGGCACTACCGATGGCAGGAGGAGTAACTCAGTCAATACCCTGCCCCAGCTGCTCCCAGACCTGTCACAGGAGAGCCACCAGCTCATCAAGAGCCCATCTCCACAAAGCGAGAAGAGCACAGAGGCACCGTGGCAGGTGGGAACCCAAATGACAGGCTCCTGAGGAAGGAACATCTTGTCCCAGCTCCTTCCAGGGCTGCCCTGGGAGAGCCGTCAGCCCCGTTGTCCAGGTGTGAAACCCACCAAGAGGAGTCACTGCGAGCAGCTCTCTGGATCACCATTTGGACTAAGGGAATTGTTGCCTAGGGGCATAGGACAGGTTATGGGATGCAGGGGAAGAGCATTTTTGGATTGCACAGGATTTATTATGGGAAGTGTAGGGGAGGACCCCGACCAGTGCGGTCTGTCCTGTTTTTCTCATTAAACTTAATTTCTACCTCATTCCTGTGTGTGGGAATCTCTCCTCTGCGTCAACATGTGAGCACAGGGGGATGAGTGCAGCAACTGGAGAAGGACCAGGGGGTCAGACAGCCCGTATGTCATTAGTGCCAGCAATTGAGAGACCAGAGTGACTGGACTTAAGAGTTTGTGTGTGTGTGTGTGTGTGTGTGTGACTGGGGTGGTCTGTAGCAGCATCTGGAATGGGGCTGCAGCCTCAGGGGGCTCATATGTCCAGGTGTGTGCACCTGGGGAGGCTGGTATCCCAGGCAGCTACTGAGGAGACTGAGCGTCTGAGCCCAGCTGCTGGAGGGATCCACCCTGTATGGGTATATATAGAGAACAGAACAGAATAGAACAGAACAGAATAGCATAGAATAGAATAGTTCATTTGGAAGGGACCTACAAGGATCATCTTGTCCAAATCCCTGGCCACTTCAGGTCTGACCAAAAGATAAATCATGTTATTAAGGGCATTGTCCAAATGCCTCTTAAACACTGACACGCATGGGGCATCGACCACCTCTCTAGGAAGTCTGTTCCAGTGTTTGACCACCCTCTTGGTAAAGCAATGGTTCCTAATGTCCAGTCTAAACCTCCCCCGGTGCAGCTTTGAACCATTTCCCCACGTCCTGTCCCTGGATCCAAGAGAGAAGAGATCAACACCTCCCTCTCCACTTTCCCTCCTCAGGAAGCTGTAGAGAGCAATGAGGTCACCCCTCCGCCTCCTTTTCTCCAAACTAGACAAGCCCAGTGTCCTCAGCAGCTCCTCAAAGGACATTTCTTCCAGCCCTTTCACCAGCTTTGGTGCCATCCTCTGGAGGCATTCAAGTACCTTACATCCTTCTTCAGTTGTGGGGCCCAGAACTGCACACAGTACTCCAAGTGAGTCTGCACCACTGCTAAATACAGCAGGATAATCCTCTGTCCTGGTTTCATCTGGGATAGAATTAATTTTCTTCCTAGTACTTGGTATAGTGCCGTGGTTTGGATTTAGGATGAGAATAATGGTGATAACACACTGAAGGTTTACTTGTTGCTAAGCAGTCTTTATCCTAGTCAAGGATTTTACAGCTTCCCATGCTCTGCCTGGTGCACAAGAATCCGGGAGGGGGCACAGCCAGGACAGCTGATCCAAACCGGCCAAAGGGATATTCCATACCGTATGACATTATGCTCAGTATATGTACTGGAGAGAGTTTGCCGGGGGGCAGCGAT
>NW_028121121.1:0-39293 GCF_965183815.1 Platalea leucorodia
ATGTCCCCCATGTCCATGTGTCCCCCCATGTCCCCATCGTCCCATGTCCCCGTGTGTGTCCCTGTGTGTCCCCATTCTCCCATGTCCCCCCATGTCCCCATTGTCCCTCATCCCTCTGTGACCCCCAGTGTCCCCGTGCGTCCCCATCTTCCCGTGTCCCCCCATGTCCCCATCGTCCCTCGTCCCTCTGTGTCCCCCCGTGTCCCCCATGTCCCAATGTGTCCCCATCTTCCCACGTCCCCCCATGTCCCCATCGTCCCTTGTCCCTCTGTGACCCCCAGTGTCCCCGTGCGTCCCCATCTTCCCATGTCCCCCCATGTCCCCGTTGTCCCTTGTCCCTCTGTGTCCCCCCATGTCCCCCATGTCCCAATGTGTCCCCATCTCCCTGCATCTGTCCCCCCGTGTCCCTGTATCCCCCATGTCCCTGTGTCCCCATCTTCCCATGTCCCCGTCGTCCCTTGTCCCTCTGTGTCCCCCAGTGTCCCCGTGTGTCCCCATCGTCCCGTGTCCCCCCGTGTCCCCCCGTGTCCCCATGCCGCGTGATGAGCCCTTACTCAGCCGAGCGCCATCGCTGTCGGTTTTCCTGGGGACCGGACGAGCCCGTGTCCCCCTCACCCCGACACAGAGTCACCCCCGAGGTCCCCATGTCCCCTCGGGGGGCCGCGTCTGGCCCAGGGGACGTCAGAGCGGTGGCAGGACCCGGCCAGAGCCGGCACAGCCCGGGACGGGCGCTGTGATGAGGGGACAGGCTGATGGCGTGGGGACATTGGGGACATCAGGGACACTGGGGACATCAGGGATACTGAGGACGCTGGGGTCAGGGATGCTGGGGACACTGGAGACCCTGGGGACAGGGTCCCTGGGGATGGGGACACTGGGGACCCTGAGGACAGGGACCTTGGGGACAGGGAACCCTGGGATGGAGTCTATGGGGACAAGGGACACTGGGAACAGGGACTGTGGGGACAGGGGACTCTGGGATGGGGTCTATGGGGACAAGGGACCCTTGATATGGGGACCCTGGGAACAGGGACAATGGGGACAGGGTCTGTGGGGACAGGGGACACTGGGATGGGGTCTATGGAGACAAGGGGCAGTGGGGACAAGGGACCCTTGAGATGGGGACCCTGGGGACAGAGTCTATGGGGACAACGGACCCTGGGGACAGGGACAATGGGGACAAGGGCCCCTGGGGACGGGGCCCCTGGGGAGGGGGTCTGTGGGGACAAGGGACCGTGGGGACAAGGGACCCTCGCGATGGGGACCCTGGGAACAGGGATCATGGGGACAAGGGACCCTGGGGACAGGGACAATGGGGGCAAGGGACCCTGGGAGGGGGTCTATGGGGACAAGGGACCGTGGGGACAAGGGACCCTCGTGATGGGGACCCTGGGAACAGGGATCATGGGGACAAGGGACCCTGGGGACAGGGACAATGGGGACAAGGGACCCTGGGAGGGGGTCTATGGGGACAAGGGACCGTGGGGACAAGGGACCCTCGTGATGGGGACCCTGGGAACAGGGATCATGGGGACAAGGGACCCTGGGGACAGGGACAATGGGGACAAGGGACCCTGGGAGGGGGTCTATGGGGACAAGGGACCGTGGGGACAAGGGACCCTCGTGATGGGGACCCTGGGAACAGGGATCATGGGGACAAGGGACTCTGGGGACAGGGACAATGGGGACAAGGGACCCTGGGAGGGGGTCTATGGGGACAAGGGACCGTGGGGACAAGGGACCCTCGTGATGGGGACCCTGGGAACAGGGATCATGGGGACAAGGGACCCTGGGGACAGGGACAATGGGGACAAGGGACCCTGAGAGGGGGTCTATGGGGACAAGGGACCGTGGGGACAAGGGACCCTTGAGATGGGGACCCTGGGAACAGGGATCATGGGGACAAGGGACCCTGGGGACAGGGACAATGGGGACAAGGGACCCTGGGAGGGGGTCTATGGGGACAAGGGACCCTGGGGACAGGGACAGTGGGGACAAGGGCCCCTGGGGAGGGGTCTGCGGGGACGAGGCCCCCGGGGGGAGGGGCAGCGGCGGGCGGTGGCCCTGAGCGTGTCCCCCAGGGCCTACGTGTCCCTGTTCATGCGGCACCTCTGCGAGCCGGGGGCCGACGGCTCCGAGACCTTCGCGGACGGGGTCCCCCGGGAGGGGCTCTCGCGGCAGCAGGTGCTGACCCGCATCGGCGTCATGTCCCTCGTCAAGAAGAAGGTACGACCCCCCCCCCCCCCGATGGGTGCCTGGGTCCCCCCCTGGGTGCCTGGGTCCCCCCCAGGTGCCTGGGTCCCCCCGGGACACCTGGGTCCCCTCTGGGTGCTTGGGTCCCCACTGGGTGCTTGGGTCCCCCTCTGGGTCCCTGGGTCCCCCCCTGGACACTTGGGTCCCCCCAGGACACCTGGGTCCCCCGACTGGGTGCTTGGGTGCCCCCCGGATGCCTGGGTCCCCCCCCGGGTGCCTGGGTCCCCCCCTGGACACTTGGGTCCCCCCGGGACACCTGGGTCCCCTCTGGGTGCTTGGGTGCCCACTGGGTGCTTGGGTCCCCCTCTGGGTCCCTGGGTCCCCCCCTGGACACTTGGGTCCCCCCAGGACACCTGGGTCCCCCCACTGGGTACTTGGGTGCCCCCCGGATGCCTGGGTCCCCCCCCGGGTGCCTGGGTCCCCCCCTGGACACTTGGGTCCCCCCGGGACACCTGGGTCCCCTCTGGGTGCTTGGGTGCCCACTGGGTGCTTGGGTCCCCCTCTGGGTCCCTGGGTCCCCCCCTGGACACTTGGGTCCCCCCGGGACACCTGGGTCCCCTCTGGGTGCTTGGGTGCCCACTGGGTGCTTGGGTCCCCCTCTGGGTCCCTGGGTCCCCCCCTGGACACTTGGGTCCCCCCAGGACACCTGGGTCCCCCCACTGGGTGCTTGGGTGCCCCCCGGATGCCTGGGTCCCCCCCCGGGTGCCTGGGTCCCCCCCTGGACACTTGGGTCCCCCCGGGACACCTGGGTCCCCTCTGGGTGCTTGGGTGCCCACTGGGTGCTTGGGTCCCCCTCTGGGTCCCTGGGTCCCCCTGGGACACTTGGGTCCCCCCTGGGTGCCTGGGTCCCCCCCCGGATGCCTGGGTCCCCTCTAGGATGGCTGGGTCCCCTCTGGGTGCCTGGGTCCCCTCTAGGATGGCTGGGTGTCCCCCCCAGACACCTGGGTCCCCCATGGGTGCCTGGGTCCCCTCCCAGACACCTGGGTCCCCCCCCAGATGCCTGGGTCCCCTCTGGGTGCCTGGGTGTTTCCCCCTTGGTGCCTGGGTTTCCCCCCCCGGGGGCCTGGGTGCCCCCTGATGCCTGGGTCCCCCTCCAGGTGCCTGGGTCCCTCCTGGGTGCCCGGGTCCCCCCTGGACGCCTTGGTGCTCCCCTGGATACTTGGGTCCCCCTGGGTGCCTGGGTCCCCCACCGGGTGCCTGGGTCCCCCCTCGATACTTGGGTCCCCCTTGGACACCTGGGTCCCCCCCGGGTGTCTGGGAGCCCCCCTGGACGCCTGGGTATCCCCTGATGCCTGGGTCCCCCCCCGGGTGCCTGGGTGCCCCCCGACGCCTGGGTCCCCCCCCAGGTGCCTGGGTCCCCCCCCGGACACCTGGGTGCCCCCCTGGACACCTGGGTGCCCCCCCGGGTGCCTGGGTGCCCCCCGACGCCTGGGTCCCCCCCCAGGTGCCTGGGTCCCCCCCCGGACACCTGGGTGCCCCCCTGGACACCTGGGTGCCCCCCCGGGTGCCTGGGTGCCCCCCGACGCCTGGGTGCCCCCGCAGGTGCAGGAGTTCGAGCACATCAACGGGCGCTGGAGCCTTCCCGAGCTGGCCCCGGAGCCCAGCGCCGACTCCAAGCGCTCGTCCCGCGCCTCCTCCCCCGCCAAGACCTGTCCCCCCAGCCCCGAGCAGAGCGGCCCCCCCAGCCCCGGCCCCCCCACGCCCGGTACGGGGACACGGGGCGGGGACAGGGGGGACAGGACGAAGATATGGGGATGGGGGACGTGGGGACAGGGGGGACAGAATGGGGACATAGGGACAGGATGAAGATATGGGGATGGGGGACAGGGGGACAGGATGGGGACAAGGGGACAGGACGAAGATATGGGGATGGGGGACATGGGGACAGGATGGGGACATGGGGACAAGGGGACAGGACGAAGATACGGGGATGGGGGACATGGGGACAGGGGGGACAGGATGGGGACGGGGGACAGGATGAAGATATGGGGATGGGGGACATGGGGACAGGATGGGGATGGGGAACATGGGGACAGGATGGGGGACATGGGGACAGGATGGGGACATGGGGACAAGGGGACAGGACGAAGATACGGGGATGGGGGACATGGGGACAGGGGGGACAGGATGGGGACAGGGGGACAGGATGAAGATATGGGGATGGGGGACATGGGGACAGGATGGGGATGGGGAACATGGGGACAGGATGGGGGACATGGGGACAGGATGGGGACAGGGGAACAGGACGAAGATATGGGAATGGGGGACATGGGGACAGGATGGGGACAGGGGGACAGGATGAAGATATGGGGATGGGGGACATGGGGACAGGATGGGGATGGGGGACATGGGGACAGGATGGGGACATGGGGACAGGATGGGGACAGGGGGGACAGGATGAAGATATGGGGATGGGGGACATGGGGACAGGATGGGGACATGGGGACAGGACGAAGATATGGGGATGGGGGACATGGGGACAGGATGGGGACATGGGGACAAGGGGACAGGACGAAGATACGGGGATGGGGGACATGGGGACAGGGGGGACAGGATGGGGACAGGGGGACAGGATGAAGATATGGGGATGGGGGACATGGGGACAGGATGGGGATGGGGGACATGGGGACAGGATGGGGACATGGGGACAGGATGGGGACAAGGGGACAGGACGAAGATATGGGGATGGGGGACATGGGGAAAGGGGGTACAGGATGGGGACATGGGGACAGGATGGGGACAAGGGGACAGGATGAAGATATGGGGATGGGGGACATGGGATGGGGACATGGGGACATGAGGGACAGAGGATGGGGACATGGGGATATGGGGGACATGGGGACGGGATGGGGGGACAGGGATGGGGGTACGCAGGGGACGGGATGGGGACAGGGACATGGGGACATGGGGGACAGGGTAGGGGACACAGGGACACCCCATGTCCTAACGTCCCCTGTCCCCAGCCACGCCGGCGCCCAGCGAGCGCGGGGACGGGCCAGGGCCACCCCCGGACAGGGACGACGGTGACACCAGGGACGAGAAGGAGCCCAAAGGCCCCGAGAAGATGGAGACAGAGGTGGGTGACAGGGCTGTCCCCAACCCTGTCCTCCCTGTCCCCAACCCTGTCCTCCCTGTCCCCAATCGTGTCCTCCCTGTCCCCATCCCTGTCCCCAATCGTGTCCTCCCTGTCCCCAGTCATGTTCTCCTTGTCCCCAACTCTGTCCCATCCCTGTCCCCAACCCTGACCCCAATCATGTCCTCGCTGTCCCTGTCCCCGTCCCTGTCCCCAATCATGTTCTCCTTGTCCCCAACTCTGTCCCATCCCTGTCCCCAACCCTGTCCCCAATCATGTCCTCTCCGTCCCCAACCCTGTCCCCAATCGTGTCCTCGCTGTCCCTGTCCCCAACCCCGTCCCCAATCGTGATGTTCTCCTTGTCCCCAACTCTGTCCCAACCCTGTCCCCAGCCCTGTCCTTGTCCCCAACCCTTGTCCTTGTCCCCAACCCTCTGTCCCCAGCGCTGTTGTCACCCTCCCGTCCTTGTCCCTGTCCCCTCTCTGTCCTCTTCCCCCACCCTGACCCTGTGTCCCCATCCCTGTCCCCATCCCTGTCCCCATCCCTGTCCCCGTCCCTGTCCCCTCTGTCCCTGTCCCCTTGTCCCCCCTTGTCACGCCGGGGGGACACGGGGGGGGGGGGGGGGATGTCGTGATAGGGGAGCCCCAGCGTCCCCGCTGACGCCACCCCCACCCTGTCCCCGCAGCCTCCTGTCCCCGAAGTGCCACCGTCCCCGGGTGACGGCAGCGAGGCCGAAGGGCCGCGGAAGGGGGAGGAGGAGGAGGGACCCGGCCAGCGGGAGCCCGAGGCCGAAGGGCCCCCGGCCCGCGAGGAGCGAGCAGGTGAGGCCCCACCCCCGGG
This sequence comes from Platalea leucorodia, assembly GCF_965183815.1. Lineage (NCBI taxonomy): Eukaryota > Metazoa > Chordata > Aves > Pelecaniformes > Threskiornithidae > Platalea > Platalea leucorodia. Next base: position 6,167 of record NW_028121121.1, read on the forward strand.
GACCCAGGCGTTGGGTGCCCCCCACCCACCCTCAGGGGACCCAGGCATTTGGGAGCCCCCCAAATCCCCTGGGGGACCCAGGCGTTGGGTGCCCCCCACCCTCGGGGGACGCAGGCCTTTGGGTGCCCCCCAAATCCCCTGGGGGACCCAGGCATTGGGTGCCCCCCACCCTCGGGGGACCCAGGCGTTGGGTGCCCCCCCAAATCCCCTGGGGGACCCAGGCCTCTGGGTGCCCCCCACCCACCCTCAGGGGACCCAGGCATTGGGTGCCCCCCACCCTCGGGGGACCCAGGCGTTGGGTGCCCCCCAAATCCCCTGGGGGACCCAGGCCTCTGGGTGCCCCCCACCCACCCTCAGGGGACCCAGGCATTGGGTGCCCCCCACCCTCAGGGGACCCAGGCGTTCGGGAGCCCCCCAAATCCCCTGGGGGACCCAGGCGTTGGGTGCCCCCCACCCTCGGGGGACCCAGGCGTTGGGTGCCCCCCAAATCCCCCGGGGGACCCAGGTGTTGGGTGCCCCCCACCCTCGGGGGACCCAGGCGTTGGGTGCCCCCCAAATCCCCTGGGGGACCCAGGCATTGGGTGCCCCCCACCCTCAGGGGACCCAGGCCTTTGGGAGCCCCCCACCCTCGGGGGATGCAGGCGTTCGGGAGCCCCCCAAATCCCCCGGGGGACCCAGGCGTTGGGTGCCCCCCACCCATCCTTGAGGGGACCCGGGCGTTGGGTGCCCCCCACCCATCCCTGAGGGGACTCAGGCATCTGAGCACCCCTGTCCCCCACCCCGCAGGCGCCGAGGCCGAGAAGGGTCCCGGGGCAGAGAAGGGTGACGAGAAACCCCCCGAGGAGGAGCCCAAGGAGCGGCCGGGGGACCCTGACCCCAAACGAGGTACCTGGGGGCGGGGCTTAACTGCAGGGGTGGGGCCTAACCCACCCAGGGCGGGGCTTAACCAAAGGGATGCGCCTGGAGCGCTTTGTTCTTAATCTTGTCGCGTTCACTCTGAAGCCTACTGATGGCTGCGAATGGCTTCCTGCTTACCGGGGGGGGCTGGGGGTGGTTTGGGGGCGGGCGGAGGGGGGTTGTGACATGGCGCTGACCCCCGTGTCCCCCCCACGCCCCCCGCGCGTCCCCCCCACGCCCCCACGCAGAGGAGGTGAAGGCCGAGAAGGAACCCAAGCTGGAGGCGCGCGCCAACGGCCGGCGGGACGACAAGGCCGAGAAACCGCGCTTCATGTTCAACATTGCCGACGGCGGCTTTACGGGTGAGCGGGGGTGACGGGGCGGGGCGGGGGGGACGGCGGGGTGACATGCCGGGGTCCCCGCTTCCCTGACAACCCCCGCCCCGAAACTCCGCAGAGCTGCACACGCTGTGGCAGAACGAGGAACGCGCCGCCATTTCCTCGGGGAAGCTCAACGAGATCTGGCACCGGCGCCACGACTATTGGCTGCTGGCCGGCATCGTCCTGTATCCTTCCGCCACGCCGGCGGTCCGCCGCGGCACACCGGGGTCCCCCGCCGGGTGTTGTCATCCTCCCCAGGGCTGGTGGCGGCGGCAGCACCAAGGAGGGTGACACCAAGTTGGGGGTGACGCAGGGGGCGGTGGTGAGGTTGGGGACAGCGGTGATGGTGACACTGGGGACAGTCCTAAGAGGGAGGTGATGGGGGTGCGGTGACACGGTGACACGGTGACAGTCCTTAGCGCACAGCCACGGCTCCGTGTGCTGGCGGGGGTGAGGGTGACCTCGGTGATCGGGTGACGGTGACACGGTGACAGTCCTTAGCGCGCAGCCACGGCTCTGTGTGCTGGCGGGGGTGACCTGGGTGGGGGTGAGGGTGATCTCGGTGATCGGGTGACGGTGACACGGTGACAGTCCTTAGCGCACAGCCACGGCTCTGTGTGCTGGCGGGGGTGACCTGGGTGGGGGTGAGGGTGACCTCGGTGATCGGGTGACGGTGACACGGTGACAGTCCTTAGCGCACAGCCACGACTCCGTGTGCTGGCGGGGGTGCGGGTGACCTCGGTGATTGGGTGACGGTGACACGGTGACATGGTGACAGTCCTTAGTGCACAGCCACGACTCCGTGTGCTGGCGGGGGTGACCTGGCGGGACACTAGGGACGGGGTGATGCCATGAGGGTGATGTGGTGACGGTGGTGTGACAGTGACACAGCGGTGGTGACGCAGTGACACGGTGACAGTCCTTAGCGTGGAGGGGATGAGAGAGACGTTGGGGACAGGGCGACGCAGTGATAGCGATGCGGTGATGGTTACACGGTGATGCGATGGTGACGCGGTGACGGTGCCGCGGTGTTGGTGCCGCGGTGATGTGGTGATGGTCCTTAACGTGCAGCCGTGGCTCTGCGTCCTGGAGGGGGGGATGGCCTGGGGGGAACGAGGGGGATGCTGGGGACAGGGTGACGTGGTGATGGTGATGCGGTGATGGTGACGTGGTGGTGACATGGTGGTGGTGACATGGTGACAGTCCTTAGCGTGCAGCCACAGCTTTGTGTGCTGGAGGGGGGTTGGCCTGGGGGGACAAGAGGGAGATGTTGGGGACCGGGTGACACGGTGACGGTGATGTGGTGATGGTGACGCAGTAACGTGGTGATGGTGACATTGCGGTGGTGACACAGTGACACGGTGACAGTCAGCGTGCAGCCATGGCTCCAAGCGCTGGACGGGAGATGAGGTGGGGGGGTGAGAGGGACGCTGGGGACAGTGTGACATGGTGACGGTGACGCGGTGACATGGTGACGGTGACACGGTGACAGTGACGCGGTGACATGGTGACAGTGACACGGTGACAGTGACGTGGTGACGGCCCTTACCATGCAGCCGCAGCTCCACAGGCTGGCCAGGGGGATGATCTGGGGGGAGTGAGAGGGATGTTGGGGACAGGGTGATAACGGTGACAGTGACGCGGTGACACGGTGACGGTGACACAGTGACGCTGATGTGGTGACAGTCCTTAATGTGCATCCACACCTCCGTGCGCTGGCTGGGTGATGACCCCCAGGCGGGTGGGGAGTGAGGGGGATGTTGGGGACAAGGTGACATGGTGACAATGACACAGTGACGTGGTGGTGGTGACATGGCGGTGGTGACGAGGCGGCAGCCCTTAGCGCGCAGCCATGGCTCCGTGCGCTGGATATGGGGGGTGAGGGGGATGCTGGGGATGGCGTGACGCGACGACACAATGACGGTGTGACGCGGTGATGGTGTGACGCGGTGACAGTCCTTAGCGCGCAGCCATGGCTCCATGCGCTGGATATGGGGGGTAAGGGGGATGCTGGGGATGGGGTGACGCGGTGACATGGAGACGCGGGTGACGTGATGACGCGGTGACGTGATGACACGGTGACAATCCTTAGCACGCAGCCACGGCTCCGTGAGCTGGATATGGGGGGTGAGGGGGATGCTGGGGACGGGGTGACGCGGTGATGTGGTGACATGGAGACGCGGTGACGCGATGACACGGTGGCAGTCCTTAGCACGCAGCCACGGCTCCACGAGCTGGATATGGGGGGTGAGGGGGATGCTGGGGACAGGGTGACGCGGTGGCACAGTGACGTGGTGACACGGTGACGTGGTGACGCGGTGACAGTCCTTAGCGCGCAGCCACGGCTCTGTGAGCTGGATGTGGGGGGTGAGGGGGATGCTGGGGATGGGGTGATGCGGTGACAAAGTGATGCAGTGATGTGGTGACACAGTGACGCGGTGATGTGGTGACGTGGTGACGCGGTGACATGGTGACAGTCCTTAGCGTGCAGCCACGGCTCCATGAGCTGGATATGGGGGGTGAGGGGGATGCTGGGCACGGGGTGATGCGGTGACAGAGTGACGGGGTGATGTGGTGACGCAGTGACGCGGCGATGCGACGGGGTGACGTGGTGACACGGTGACAGTCCTTAGCACGCAGCCACGGCTCCATGAGGTGGATGTGGGGGGTGAGGGGGATGCTGGGGACAGGGTGACGCGGTGGCACAGTGACGGGGTGACGCAGTGACACGGTGACAGTCCTTAGCGTGCAGCCACGGCTCTGTGAGCTGGATGTGGGGGGTGAGGGGGATGTTGGGCACGGGGTGATACGGTGACGGGGTGATACGGTGACAGAGTGACAGGGTGACAGAGTGACAGGGTGATGTGGTGACACAGTGACGCGGCGATGCGACGGGGTGACGCGGTGACACAGTGGCAGTCCTTAGCGCGCAGCCACAGCTCTGTGAGCTGGATATGGGGGTGAGGGGGATGCTGGGCACGGGGTGATGCGGTGACACAGTGACGGGGTGATGTGGTGACGCGGTGATGCGACGGGGTGACGCGGTGACACGGTGACAGTCCTTAGCACGCAGCCACGGCTCCATGAGGTGGATGTGGGGGGTGAGGGGGATGCTGGGCACGGGGTGATGCGGTGACAGAGTGACGGGGTGATGTTGTGACGCAGTGACGCGGCGATGTGGTGACGTGGTGACGCGGTGACATGGTGACAGTCCTTAGCGTGCAGCCACGGCTCCGTGAGCTGGATATGGGGGGTGAGGGGGATGCTGGGCACGGGGTGATGCGGTGACACAGTGACGGGGTGATGTGGTGACGCGGTGATGCGACGGGGTGACGCGGTGACACGGTGACAGTCCTTAGCGCGCAGCCACGGCTACGCGCGCTGGACTGACATCCAGAACGACGGCGCCTTCGGGGTCATCAACGAACCCTTCAAGGGCGAAGCCTCCAAAGGGAACTTCCTCGAGATGAAGAACAAGTTCCTCGCACGCCGCTTCAAGGTGAGCGCACGAGGGCTCGCACGAGGGCTCGCACGAGGGGCTCGCGCTAAGGTTGGGCTCGTGCAAGGGCCTCGCACGAGGGCGGCTTTCACGCCGGGGGTCTGCTCCCTTGCACCAGGGGCATGCTCAAGGGCTGGGTTCGCGCCGGGGCGGAGCTTGCACGAGGGGTTTGCACGAGGGCTGCGTACATGTGAGCGCGGCGCTGGCACGAGGCTTTCGCACGAGGGCCTCGCACGAGGGTCGGGCTCACGCGAGGGTTGGGCTTGCACAAGGGGTTCTTGCACAAGTGCCCAAGCTGGGGGGGTGGGGGAGGTGGCCGTGGAAAGGGGGTGGGGCTTGCACGTGGGCTGCGCACGAGTGGGGGTGGAGGGGCCTCGTGCAAGAGGCTTGTGGGGGGGAAGGGGGGGGTCAGGCCAGCGTTGGGTGCCCGGACGCCTGCGTCTTCTGGGCCTCGGTGTGGTGTGAGGTCACAGTTGGGTGCTTGGACGCCCGGGTCCTTTCTTGGCCTTGTTGGGGTGTGAGGTCATAGGTGGGTGCTCAGACGCTTGGGTCCTCTCTGGGCCTTGTTGGGGTGTGAGGTCACAGTTGGGTGCTCGGACGCCCGGGTCCTTTATTGGCCTTGTGGTGGTGTGACGTCATGGTTGGGCGCTCGGACGCCTGGGTCCTCTCTGGGCCTTGTGGTGGTGTGACGTCAGAGTTGGGTGCTCGGACGCCTGGGTCCTTTCTTGGCCTTGTTGGGGTGTGAGGTCATAGCTGGGTGCTCGGACACCCGGGTCCTTCCTTGGCCTTGTTGTGGTATGACGTCAGAGTTGGGTGCTCGGCTGCCTGGGTCCTCTTTGGGCCTTGTTGTGGTGTGACGTCACAGTTGGGTGCTCGGACACCTGGGTCCTCTCTGGGCCTTGTTGGGGTGTGAGGTCACAGTTGGGTGCTCGGACACCTGGGTCCTCTCTTGGCCTTGTTGGGGCGTGAGGTCAGAGTTGGGTGCCCGGATGCCTGGGTCTGGGCCTTGTTGGGGCGTGAGGTCAGAGTTGGGTGCCCGGACGCCTGGGTCGTCTAAGCAATGGGTGACGTCAGAGTTGGGTGCCTGGACGCCCGGGTCCTTCCTTGGCCTTGTTGGGGCGTGAGGTCGTAGTTGGGTGCTCGGACACCTGGGTCCTTCCTTGGCCTTGTTGTGGTGTGACGTCAGAGTTGGGTGCTCAGACACCTGGGTCCTCTAAGCGATGAGTGAGGTCAGAGTTGGGTGCTTGGACGCCATGGTCCTTCCTTCGCCTCGGTGTGGTGTGAGGTCACAGTTGGGTGCTCGGACGCCCGGGTCCTTTCTTGGCCTTGTGGTGATGTGACGTCAGAGTTGGGTGCTCAGACACCTGGGTCCTCTGGGCCTTGTTGGGGTGTGAGGTCATAGTTGGGTGCTCGGACGCCCGGGTCCTCTCTGGACTCAAAGCAATGGGTGACGTCAGAGTTGGGTGCCCAGACGCCTGGGTCCTTCCTTGGCCTTGTTGGGGCGTGAGGTCATTGCGGGTGCCCGGACACCTGGGTCCCCTCCGCCACCCCTCTCCCTTCCCCGCCCCCAGCTGCTGGAGCAGGCGCTGGTGATCGAGGAGCAGCTCCGACGCGCCGCCTACCTGAACATGACGCAGGACCCCAGCCACCCCGCCATGGCCCTCAACACCCGCTTCGCCGAGGTCGAGTGCCTGGCCGAGAGCCACCAGCACTTGTCCAAGGAGTCGCTGGCGGGCAACAAGCCCGCGAACGCCGTCCTGCACAAGGGTAAGAGGCGGGTGGGCCGGCGCGCCCGGCGCGGACGCCCCGTGTAGCGCCTCGCACCTCTGTACCGCGCTCTCAATCATTAAAGTGGGGTTCTCCTCCCAACCGGCTCCCGGTGTATCCTTGCTCTGCGTGTGCTTTCTGGCGGCCGGAGGTGGGGAGGGGGAAAAAGGGTGCAAAGGGGGGTGGCGGGGCAGCTGCTGGAAGGTCCCCGAGGGGTTTTTGGGGTGTGAGTAAACCTGGAGTAACCTCGGAGTAAGCTCGGAGTAAGCTCGGAGTAAGGCGGGGTGCGGATTTAGGGCGGCCGAGGGGCTCTGGGGTGCGTGAGGAGCAGGCGGGTGCCTCTGTCGCTTTGCGCTAAGATGTATCTGCTGAGTATCCGTAGTGTAAGGCTGGAGTATGTCACTAGTACGCCCCGTGTGCTTCTGGAGGATGTAACGCATTTACCCAGAGTATTTCGGGGGCATGGAAGGAGTATATTCGGAGTAGCCCGGTGGCCAGAGTATCCCTGGTGCATGTAATGAGTAAGCCTGGAGTAATGCTGACGTGCGGAGGGGGTGTCCCTGCTTGCGTGTAACGGCTTTGCCCGGAGTATCCCTGGGGCACGGGCAGTATTTCCCCCGAGTACTTCTGGTGTACGCCCGGAGTATCTCTGGTGTATTTAATGAGGAAGCCTGGAGTACTCCAGAGGAACGTGCTGAGTAAGCCCAGAGTATCTCTGCTGTCTTTAATGTCATTAATTGAGTAAGCAGCGAGTATCATTGGTGTAGGCTGACGGCTCTGTGCAGAGGATCTCGGGGGGGTGTAATGAGTATCCCCCGAGTATCGGTGACGTGGCTGCGGCCTCTTAGCCCCGAGCAGGAGCAAGTGCTGAGGATGCCCAGAGTATCTCTGGGGTGGCTATAGCATGGATCTGGAGTATCTCTGGTGTATCCAAGGAGTATACCTGGAGTATCTTTAGTGTGTCTAAGGAGTATATCCAGAGTATCTCCGGAGTGCTTACAGGGTGTATCCCGAGTGTCTAAGGAGCATGCCCAGAGTATCTCTGGTGTATCTCCAGCATATGCCCAGGGTGGCTAAGGAGTATACCCGGAGTATCTCAGGTGTTGCTAAACGTCATACCTGGAGTAGCTCTGGTGTGGCTAGAGAGGATACTGGGGCGTTTAAGGCGTATGGCTGGAGTATCTCCAGTGTAGCTAGAGCGTAGACCCTCAAGTGCCTCAGCGCTATGCTCGGAGTATCTCTAGGAGGGCGTACCCGGAGTATCTCCGGTGTGTCTAGGCAGGAGACCTGGAGTATGCCAGGAGTATGCCCAGAGTAGCTCTGGTGTGGCTAAGGAGTATGCCCAGAGTGCGTGAGGAGTATGCCCAGAGTATCTCTGGTGTGGCTAAGGAGTATACCCAGAGTAAAGAGTACAACCCGAGTAGCTCCGGTGTGTTTAAGGAGTACACCTGGAGTGCGTAAGGAGTACACCCGGAGTACTTCCAGTGGGCTCAGGGCTCGTAGCTAGAGCTCCTCTGAGTCCTCCCACCCTGCAGCATGCCCTCGCTCCCCGAGTAGGTGCATCCCCCGAGTAGGTGCATCCCCCGAGTAGGTGCATCCCTTGAGTAGGTGCATCCTTTGAGTAGGTGCATTCCTTGAGTAGGTGCATTCCTTGAGTAGGTGCATCCCTTGAGTAGGTGCATCCTTTGAGTAGGTGCATCCTTTGAGTAGGTGCATCCCTTGAGTAGCTCTCAGGCTTCCCCTCTCCCCACCCCACTCCCTCCTCTCACGTGAGTATCTCCACCCCCGCCACCCCCCCCCAGTAGCCTCTGAGTAAGCTGTGAGTAACCTATGAGTAACCTATGAGTAAGCTGTGAGTAGGCGCGGGGCGGCCCCCCGGCGCTGACGGGCTCCCCCCGCCCCTCTTTCTCTCTCTCTCTCTCGCCCTCTCGGGCGCCAGTGCTGAACCAGCTGGAGGAGCTGCTGAGCGACATGAAGGCGGACGTCACCCGCCTGCCCGCCACCCTCTCCCGCATCCCCCCCATCGCCGCCCGCCTCCAGATGTCGGAGCGCAGCATCCTCAGCCGCCTCGCCAGCAAGGGCACCGAGAGCCACCCCCCGCCCGTAAGTCACCCCCGCCCGCCGTCGGCACCTTGGGGACGGCCCTCACCTTGGGGACATCACCTTGGGGACATCACCTTGGGGACATCACCTTGGGGACAACCTTACCTTGGGGACGGCCCTCACCTTGGGGACATCACCTTGGGGACATCACCTTGGGGACAACCTTACCTTGGGGACGGCCCTCACCTTGGGGACATCACCTTGGGGACATCACCTTGGGGACAACCTGACCTTGGGGACGGCCCTCACCTTGGGGACATCACCTTGGGGACATCACCTTGGGGACAACCTTACCTTGGGGACGGCCCTCACCTTGGGGACATCACCTTGGGGACATCACCTTGGGGACAACCTGACCTTGGGGACAGCCCTCACCTTGGGGACATCACCTTGGGGACATCACCTTGGGGACAACCTGACCTTGGGGACAGCCCTCACCTTGGGGACATCACCTTGGGGACAGCCTTACCTTGGGGACATCCCTCACCCTGGGGATGTCCCTCACCATGGGGACGGCCCGTCCTGGGGATGTCCCTCGCTTTGGGGACGTTTCTTATTTGGGGACAGCCCTGACTTGGGGACAGCCCTCACCTTGGGGACATCACCTTGGGGACATCACCTTGGGGACAACCTTACCTTGGGGACAACCTTACCTTGGGGACAGCCCTCACCTTGGGGACAACCTTACCTTGGGGACAACCTTACCTTGGGGACAGCACTCACCTTGGGGACAGCCTTCACTCTGGGGACATTTCTTAGCTTGGGGACAGCCCGTCCTGGGGACATCCCTCGCTTTGGGGTTGTCTTATCTTGGGGACAGCCCTGACTTGGGGACATCACCTTGGGGCCAACCCTGGCTTGGGGACAGCCCTCACCTTGGGGACGTCCCTCGCTTTGGGGACATTGCTTATCTTGGGGACGTCCCATCCTGGGGACATCCCTCACTTTGGGGATGTGTCTTATCTTGGGGACAGCCCTCACCTTGGGGACATCACCTTGGGGACATCCCTCACCTTGGGGACATCCCTCACCCTGGGGATGTCCCTCACCATGGGGACGGCCCGTCCTGGGGACGTCCCTCGCTTTGGGGTTGTCTTCTCTTGGGGACAGTCCTGACTTGGGGACAGCCCTCACCTTGGGGACATCACCTTGGGGACATCACCTTGGGGACAACCTTACCTTGGGGACAGCCCTCACCTTGGGGACATCACCCTGGGGACAACCTTACCTTGGGGACAGCCCTCACCTTGGGGACATCACCTTGGGGACATCCCTCACCCTGGGGATGTCCCTCACCATGGGGACGTCCCATCCTGGGGATGTCCCTCGCTTTGGGGACGTTTCTTATCTTGGGGACAGTCCTGACTTGGGGACGGCCCTCACCTTGGGGACATCCCTCACCCTGGGGATGTCCCTTACCCTGGGGACGGCCCGTCCTGGGGACGTCCCTCGCTTTGGGGTTGTCTTATCTTGGGGACAGCCCTCACCTTGGGGACAGCCCTCACCTTGGGGACATCACCTTGGGGACAACCTTATCTTGGGGACAACCCTGACTTGGGGACAGCCCTGTCCTGGGGACGTTTCTTATCTTGGGGACAACCCTGGCTTGGGGACAGCCCTCACCCTGGGGACATCCCTCGCTTTGGGGACATTGCTTATCTTGGGGACGTCCCATCCTGGGGACATCCCTCACTTTGGGGATGTGTCTTATCTTGGGGACAGCCCTCACCTTGGGGACATCACCTTGGGGACAACCTTACCTTGGGGACAGCCCTCACCTTGGGGACAGCTCTGCCCTGGGGACATCCATTTTTTGGGGATGTCCATTTTCTGGGGACATTTCCCCAACTTGGGGTCATCCCTTGAGGATATCCCACCGTGGGGACGTCCCTTCTTGGGGACACCTCTCGCTTTGGGGACACCTCTCGCTTTGGGGACATCTCCCGTGTGCCTTGGGGGGGACAGTCGTGTGTCCCCCCCCCCCCTCTTTGGGGTTGGTCTGCCTTGGGGACACCCTTCACCTTGGGGACACCCTTCACCTTGGGGACATCGTCAACCTTGGGGACGTCATCAACCTTGGGGACACCCATCACCTTGGGGACACCCTTCACCTTGGGGACACCCTTCACCTTGGGGACATCGTCAACCTTGGGGACATCATCAACCTTGGGGACACCCATCACCTTGGGGACACCCTTCACCTTGGGGACATCATCAGCCTTGGGGACGTCCCTTCCCTGGGGACCCTCCCTTCCCTTGGGGACCCCCCCACCCCTGGGACCCCCCACCCATGGGACCCTACCTGCCCACCCTGGGGTCCCCGATCGGGGACACCCCCAGCTTGGTGCCACCCTGGGGATGGGGGGGGGATGTCCCTCCCGTGGGGACCTGGTGACAGCAGGGTGGGGGGGTGACGGAGGTGTCCCCGTGTCCCCAGACCTTCCCGCCGGGGCCCTACGCCACCCCCCAGAGCTACGGGGGCACCTTTGGGACCCCCCCGGCCGGAGCCCTCCCCCCTGGAGGGGCCAACTACAGCCAGATGCCGCCTGGCTCCTTCATCACCGGTGAGCACCCCGCGGCGTGGGCCCATGGGTGGGGGTCCCCGGATGCCTGGGTCCATGGGTGGGGGTCCCCAGGTGCCTGGGTCCATGGGTGGGGGGGGTCTTTGGATGCCTGGATCCATGGGTGGGGGTCTCCGGACGCCTGGGCCCATGGGTGGGGGGGTCTTTGGATGCCTGGGTCCATGGGTGGGGGTCCCCAGGTGCCTGGGTCCATGGGTGGGGGGGGGTCTTTGGATGCCTGGGTCCATGGGTGGGGGGGGGTCTTTGGATGCCTGGATCCATGGGTGGGGGTCTCCGGACGCCTGGGCCCATGGGTGGGGGGGTCTTTGGATGCCTGGGTCCATGGGTGGGGGTCCCCAGGTGCCTGGGTCCATGGGTGGGGGGGTCCTTGGATGCCTGGGTCCATGGGTGGGGGTCTCCGGATGCCTGGGCCCATGGGTGGGGGGTCCTTGGATGCCTGGGTCCATGGGTGGGGGGTCCCCGGATGCCTGGGTCCATGGGTGGGGGTCCCCAGGTGCCTGGGTCCATGGGTGGGGGGGTCCTTGGATGCCTGGGTCCATGGGTGGGGGTCCCCGGATGCCTGAGTCCATGGGTGGGGGGTCCTTGGATGCCTGGGTCCATGGGTGGGGGGTCCTTGGATGCCTGGGCCCATGGGTGGGGGTCTCCGGACGCCTGGGTCCACGGGTGGGGGGTCCTTGGATGCCTGGGTCCATGGGTGGGGGGTCCTTGGATGCCTGGGCCCATGGGTGGGGGGGTCCTTGGATGCCTGGGTCCACGGGTGGGGGGTCTCCGGACGCCTGGGCCCACGGGTGGGGGTCCCTGATGCCTGGGTCCATGGCAGCAGAGGGGGGTGGCTGCTCACCTGAGTCCCCAGGAGGGTGCCCCTGCTGGGGGGGGGGAGGGGGGGATGGAGGGGTTGTCCGGCCCCCCCACCCCCACCCAACACCTGGGTGCGCCCCCCTCCCCCCGCAGCCGCCGCCAACGGCCCCCCGGTGCTGGTGAAGCGGGAGCGCGAGGCCGAAGGCCCGGAGAAGAAGGAGCTGCGCGGGGGCGAGGTCATCTGCATCGACGACTGAGGAAAAGGGGGGGGGCCGGGGGAGGGGGGCCCCCACCCCCACCCCCCCTCCCCCACCCGGGGCCACCCCAATCCGCCCCCTCCCCCCCCCCCAAGCCCGGGGTGGGGGGGTGGGGCACACTGCCAGAAATGCCTCGATTCCCCCTAAATCGGGGTGCGGGGGGGTGGGGGGGGGGGGGGGTGGGGCAGCACCCAGGGGTGGGGGTGTTTGAAGGGGGGTGGGGGAGGGGTGACGAGGACCACTGCAACTATAAATATGAATATATATATATATCCCCGGTGGCGGGGGGGAGGGGGGGGGGGGACCCCGGGGGGCGGGGGGACCCCGGTGTCGTCCCCGGGGTCCCCCGCTGTCCCCAGGGCCACCCCCGCCCCCGGGGCGCGGGCACTTGTTTAACCGCAGCAGAATAAAACCCGGTTCCTTGGCTACGGCACCCGGCTCCGCTCCTCCCTCGGCGTCACCGTCACCCGTGGCGTCGGCGACCGCGGGGCCGCCGGGCGCTGGGCACGGTCGGAGGGGTGGGGGGGGTGGGGGGGGTCATCCACACGGTTGTGGCCACTGGCGGCCACGGGGATGGCGACCGGGATGGTCATCAGTGCGGTTGTGGCCACCGGCGGCCACGGGGATGGCGACCGGGATGGTCATCAGTGCGGTTGTGGCCACCGGCGGCCACGGGGAGGGCTACCGGGATGGTCATCAGTGTGGTCGTGGCCACCGGCGGCCATGGGGATGGCTACCGGGATGGTCATCAGTGCGGTTGTGGCCACCGGCGGCCACGGGGATGGCGACCAGGATGGTCGTGGGGATGGTCACCAGTGCGGTCGTGGCCACCGGCGGCCACGGGGAGGGCTACCGGGATGGTCATCAGTGTGGTCGTGGCCACCGGCGGCCACGGGGATGGCGACCGGGATGGTCATCAGTGCGGTTGTGGCCGCCGGCGGCCACGGGGAGGGCTACCGGGATGGTCATCAGTGCGGTTGTGGCCACCGGCGGCCACGGGGAGGGCTACCGGGATGGTCATCAGTGCGGTTGTGGCCGCCGGCGGCCACGGGGAGGGCTACCGGGATGGTCATCAGTGCGGTCGTGGCCACCGGCAGCCATGGGGATGGCTACCGGGATGGTCATCAGTGCGGTTGTGGCCACCGGCGGCCACGGGGATGGCGACCAGGATGGTCGTGGGGATGGTCACCAGTGCGGTCGTGGCCACCGGCGGCCACGGGGAGGGCTACCGGGATGGTCATCAGTGTGGTCGTGGCCACCGGCGGCCACGGGGATGGCTACCGGGATGGTCATCAGTGCGGTTGTGGCCACCGGCGGCCACGGGGATGGCTACCGGGATGGTCATCAGTGTGGTTGTGGCCACCGGCGGCCACGGGGAGGGCTACCGGGATGGTCATCAGTGCGGTTGTGGCCACTGGCAGCCACGGGGATGGCTACCGGGATGGTCATCAGTGCGGTCGTGGCCACCGGCGGCCATGGGGATGGCTACTGGGATGGTCATCAGTGCGGTCGTGGCCACCGGCGGCCACGGGGATGGCTACCGGGATGGTCATCAGTGCGGTTGTGGCCACCGGCGGCCACTGGGATGGCTACTGGGATGGCTACTGGGATGGTCATCAGTGCGGTTGTGGCCACCGGCGGCCACGGGGATGGCTACCGGGATGGTCATCAGTGCGGTTGTGGCCACCGGCGGCCACGGGGATGGCGACCGGGATGGTCATCAGTGCGGTTGTGGCCACTGGCAGCCACGGGGATGGCTACCGGGATGGTCATCAGTGCGGTTGTGGCCACCGGCGGCCACGGGGATGGCGACCAGGATGGTCGTGGGGATGGTCACCAGTGTGGTCGTGGCCACCGGCGGCCACGGGGATGGCTACTGGGATGCTCATGGGGATGGCTACAGTCATGGCCACCAGGGGGAACGGTCACCAGTGTGGTCGTGGCCACCGGTGGCCACGGGGAGGGCTACCGGGATGGTCATGGGGACGGCTACAGTCATGGCCACCGGGGGAATGGTCACCAGTGTGATCGTGGCCAGCAGCGAGGTCATGGGGATGGTCACCAGTGTGGTCGTGGCCACCGGCAGCCATGGGGATGGCTACTGGGATGGTCGTGGGGATGGTCACCAGTGTGGTCGTGGCCACCGGCGGCCATGGGGATGGCTACTGGGATGCTCATGGGGACGGCTACAGTCATGGCCACCAGGGGGAACGGTCACCAGTGTGGTCGTGGCCACCGGTGGCCACGGGGATGGCTACTGGGATGGTCATGGGGACGGCTACAGTCATGGCCACCGGGGGAACGGTCACCAGTGTGATTGTGGCCAGCAGCGAGGTCATGGGGGTGGCCACCCGTGTGGTCGTGGCCACTGGCAGCCACGGGGATGGCTGCCAGGATGGTCATGGGGATGGTCACCCGTGTGATCGTGGCCACCAGCGAGGTCATGGGGATGGTCACCAGTCTGGTCATGGTCACTGGCCGTGGCCACTTGTGTCACCGTGGGGCTGGCCACCAGCATGGCCATGGTCGCTGGCCGTGGCCACTCGTGTCACCCTGGGGTTGGCCACCAGCTTGGCCACCAGCACTGCCATGGGGACTGCCATCCCCGTGGTCATGGCCACCATGAGGACAGTCACCCACATGGTCACGGCCACTGTCAAGGTCACAGGGACGGCCACCACTGTTGGCACAGTTGCCCCCGTGGCCACTGGCCACCCGCGCTGCTGTGGGTACAGCCCCCTGCGCGGTCATGGCCACCCGCACGGCCATGGCCACCAGCCGCGGCAGCCTGCGCCGCCATGGGGACAGTCATCGGCATGGCCACGGCCACCAGCGTAGTCCTGGTGGCAGCCGCAGCCGTAGCGGTGGCCACCAGCGCGGTCATGGGGACGGCACAGCCGGCCAGATCTCCTGGGGATCTCCTGGGGCCTCAGGAACCGGGATGATCCCAGGGGATCTCCTGGGCTCCTGACCAACTGGGATGATCCCAGGGGATCTTCTGGGTCCTGTTGAACTGGGATGATCCTAGGGGATCTCCTGGGGTCCTGTTGAACTGGGATGATCCCAGGGGATCTCCTGGGCTCCTGACCAACTGGGATGATCCCAGGGGATCTTCTGGGGTCCTGTTGAACTGGGATGATCCTAGGGGATCTCCTGGGGTCCTGTTGAACTGGGATGATCCCAGGGGATCTCCTGGGGTCCTGTTGAACTGGGATGATCCCAGGGGATCTCCTGGGCTCCTGACCAACTGGGATGATCCCAGGGGATCTTCTGGGTCCTGTTGAACTGGGATGATCCTAGGGGATCTCCTGGGGTCCTGTTGAACTGGGATGATCCCAGGGGATCTCCTGGGCTCCTGACCAACTGGGATGATCCTAGGGGATCTCCTGGGGTCCTGTTGAACTGGGATGATCCCAGGGGATCTCCTGGGCTCCTGACCAACTGGGATGATCCCAGGGGATCTTCTGGGTCCTGTTGAACTGGGATGATCCTAGGGGATCTCCTGGGGTCCTGTTGAACTGGGATGATCCCAGGGGATCTCCTGGGCTCCTGACCAACTGGGATGATCCCAGGGGATCTTCTGGGTCCTGTTGAACTGGGATGATCCCAGGGGATCTCCTGGGCTCCTGACCAACTGGGATGATCCCATTCCGCGACAACGGAGCCGTAGAATCAGAGGATCACAGCGTCGTCGAGGTTGGCAAAGACCTTGGAGATCCTCAAATCCAACCGCTAAAACCCAGCGCTGCCAAACAAAACCCAGGGGGGAGACGGCGCCCGATCCTGGACTCCAGAAAGCGAAGGGCGAACGCCGCTCGTCTCACGGCGGCGCGCGACGTAAGGGAAAAGTTATTTTTGCAGGAGGATAAAGCTGCTTTTACCTGCGAGGGGATAAAATTTATATTTAACGATCTATAGGCTATAAGCGTTCACCCCCCCGTAGCCCAGCGCTGGCTGAATGGTTGCAAACCGTTTCGATTCCTCCCGAAGTTAAGTTGGAATTGTTTAATAAAACCTTTTAATTCCTTTTTTTTAATGAATTTTGATTTTTTTCAATTTTTTACAATTTTTTTTAATGTAATTGCATTTTAAAATTGTTTCCTAAAAGCTTTAAAAACGTGGCGTAGCGGTGGGGCGGGAGGGGGGACCTTCTGTCACCGCGGGCGGCCCACGGGACGGCCGAAGGGGGCACCGACTCGGAGGATTTCATAAGTAGAGATGAAAATAAGCAAGAAAATGGGTAAATCGGGAGAGAAACAGGATCGCAAAGAGCTCCAAGCGGAAGGAGAAAGTCCTCAGCCTCGCTCTCTTGCCGTCCCCGGTCCCTCATGGCGCTGGGTGAAGGCTCAGGTGGCCTCCGCGCCTCCCCAGCTCCGCTCCCCTCCTTTCCCCTCCAGATCTTCCCCCCCCCGTCGCTCCAAGCGCCCGGTTGCCCCCCCCCAAAAACAAAGCCGGTTCCTTTCCATAGCGGCCACGGAAAAGGTCCTTTGGACGGCAAAAAAAAAATCCCAAGTGAAGGGCCCTCAGACGGCCCCGCCACCGCGTTGGGTTGACCCATGGCCAACCCCTTCTCCCCCCGTCCGCTTTGCGACCGATTAAAAAAGTCAAAGCTCTTTCGCTTTTCTGTTTTTGTTTTTTTAATTCGTTTTTCGCTCCTGATCGCTCCTCGCCGGCGGAGGGAGCGTTGAGCTGGTCCTCGGCGCCAAGCGTCGCCTGGAGCCGCTCCCCTCATCCATGGGTTGGACCAAGGCAGGGGTCTTCATCGAGGGGGTTCCTCAAGCAGGCCGGTCTCACGGCTCCGTGGTTGAGGTTGTTCCACCACCGGCCAGCATTTCTCAGGACCGAACGTCACCATTTTTGCCATCTCGGTCTCGCTGTCGGCCGTTTGAGCGCCTCGTAGGCCTCGGGCAGGCTGGCCTCCGAGCTCGTTGCCGATAAGATGGCTATCACAGGCGTTACAAAGGTGAAGGCTTCCTGGGGACGGGAGGAGGGCTTGGCTTTCACCGGCTCCATCGCTGCGATTTCCGCGAGGATCTTCTCCGCTAATAATCCTCCTTCTTCTTCTTCCTCTCCTCCGCCTCCTCCTCCTCTTCCACCTCTTCCTCCTTCTGCTCCTCCTCTTCCTTCTCCTCTTCCTCCTTCTCCTCCTCCTGCTCCTCCTCGTCCTCCTCCTCCTTCCTTCTCCTCTTCCTCCTCTTCCACCTCCTCCTCCTTCTCGTCCTCCTCCTCCCCCTCCTCCTCCTCTTCCACCTCTTCCTCCTCCTCCTCTTCCTTCCTCGCCTCCTCCTCCTCTTCCTCTTCCACCTCTTCCCCCTCCTCCTCTTCCTTCGCCTCCTCCTCCTCTTCCTTCTCCTCTTCCTCCTCTTCCACCTCCTCCTCCTTCTTGTCCTCCTCTGCCGCCTCCTCCTCCTCGTCTTCCTCTTCTACCTCCTCCTCCTCCTCTTCCACCTCCTCCTCCTCCTCCTCCTCTTCCACCTCCTCCTCCTTCTCGTCCTCCTCCACCACCGCCGCCTCCTCCACCTCCTCCTCCTCCTCTTCTTCCTCCTCCCCTTTCCCCTCCGTAGCTCCGAGGTTTCGCTGCCTGCGCTTGGCTCTGCGTTGCTTCTTGGCCTTTGGCCATGAATTTGCCCTTGAGTTGGCCGGCCGCAGGCCGCGTTTTGGCAGAGGAACATCTCCGGGTCATCGACCGCCGCCTGGAAGGAGGCAACAGGGAGAGGTCTACCCGAGGACGCGACGGGGTCGGAGCCGCGTCTCGCCCGCGTGAGCCACGTGCTTAATTCGCGCGGCCACCGGCAGCTCGGCCGAGGAAAAACCCCGACGCGCGGTTGTCCCCGGCCAACCTGACTTGGAATGTTTCCAGGGATGGGGCATCTCCAACCTCTCTGGGTTAAAATAACCCCCGTGCAGATGCCAGCCCTGAGCCTTCAGCCTCACCTGACCGGCGGCGTCTTCCTCTGCCCCGTCCCGGTGATTTCCCAGAACGGCGGTATTTCACTACGAGACGATTTTGGACTAGCAGGAGGGGGAAACCCAAGCGATCCCGCTGGAACTGGAAAGGAGAGACCTCATCAGAAGAGCAGCGCTGTGACGCTGGCGGCGGCGGCGGCGGCGACACGCGGGGAGGCTCGGCCCTCTTCCCAAAATGTCGGAGAGGGTTGTTCCGCTCCCCGCGCAGCCGCCAGCGCCCTCCCCAACGCCCGTTTTTGTCCCGCTTCCCCGTTTCCGAGGCGGTCTTGCGTTATCGGCGCCGGGTTTGGGAGCGAGGAGCCGGGGGGGGATGGAGGCGACGGGGACTCTTTGGGGGGTGAGCGGGGAAGGCGAGGGCCTTGCGTCGCCATCGTCCCCTCGGGCGCATCCCACCCCAGGGCTCCGTTTCGGTGACGTTAACGAGTCGTTAGGACAAAAAGCTGGGCCGAGCTGGCTTGAGGCGCAAGTTGGAGCCGTCAACGCCGGTGATTTGCCCATGAGATGACCAAAGTTGGTTGCCCGTCCTACGGAAAGGAGCTGCTTTACCTTTCCCGTCTTGCCCGAGAGGCGGCAAAGCCTCTCCTCTCGTCTGCTTGTCCTCACCGGGGACTTGTCTTGAGGTTTTGAGAAAAGCCCTGGCTACAAACTCCATTTCGAACCTAGAAACGAGAAGGAGACACCGACAGAACCCAGAGCACCACCACCGCCGCGATCTGCTCACAGGCGGATTTCAGCCTTGCCGTAAAGGCCGTTGTTTTCCCAAGTCCACCGTGCCCCGTCCCCAAGGCCAGTCCTGGGAAACGGAGTCACCCGGCAAAGCCCAGGCCACCACGGGAAGAAAAAAGCCTGAATTCCTCGGCTTTTCCCATCAGATCTGGTGTCTGGTAGCGACGACGGCCTGGGGACATCGAGTCGCTGCCCGGCGCGGCGTCGCAAGGAGCAAACGCGACCTTGAGCATCTGCATCAAGTGGCGGCAACAGCCGCCAAGGTACTCACTCGGGAAAGACGATGACACGGCCGGAGAAAGTCAGGGAGGCCACGGATACCATGGGGGACACCACCATGTCCAGCAGCCAGGGGACCTGCAGGGGAGGAGCACAAAGATGGCAGAACGTCGTCAACATGGCCGATGGACTCAAGATGGGAGGAGCCCAAAGATGGCGGGGCGTCGTCAACATGGCCGACGGACTCAAGATGGGAGGAGCCCAAAGATGGCAGGGCGTCCTCGGCGTGGCCGAGCCACTCGAGATCAGAGGAGCCCAAAGATGGCGGGGCGTCCTCGGCGTGGCCGAGCCACTCAAGATGGGAGGAGCCCAAAGATGGCGGGGCGTCGACAACATGGCTGACGGACTCAAGATAGGAGGAGCCCAAAGATGGCGGGGCGTCGACAACATGGCTAACGGACTCAAGATGGAAGGAGCCCAAAGATGGCAGGACGTCCTCGGCGTGGCCGAGCCACTCGAGATGGAAGGAGCCCAAAGATGGCGGGGCGTCCTCGGCGTGGCCGAGCCACTCAAGATGGGAGGAGCCCAAAGATGGCAGGGCGTCCTCGGCGTGGCCGAGCCACTCGAGATGGAAGGAGCCCAAAGATGGCAGGGCGTCCTTGGCGTGGCTGAGCCACTCAAGATGGGAGGAGCCCAAAGATGGCGGGGCGTCCTCGGCGTGGCCGAGCCACTCAAGATGGAAGGAGCCCAAAGATGGCGGGGCGTCCTCGGCGTGGCCGAGCCACTCAAGATGGAAGGAGCCCAAAGATGGCGGGGCGTCCTCGGCGTGGCCGAGCCACTCGAGATGGAAGGAGCCCAAAGATGGCGGGGCGTCCTCGGCATGGCCGAGCCACTCAAGATGGGAGGAGCCCAAAGATGGCGGGGCGTCCTCGGCGTGGCCAAGCCACTCAAGATGGGAGGAGCCCGCGGCAGTGAGCGTTGGTAGGACCAAGTCTTGCCCACGTCCTGACGGGCCGCGTGGAAGCAGCGCCGGGACACGGCCACGGGACTGCCCGCGCCACGGCGAAACCGAACCACTCACCTTGAGAACCACTTTTTCCAAGTCCTCCTTCCCAACCAACCGCGCTAGGAAGGCGTAGTAGAACTTCATCTCCACCTTGGTGCCTTCGATGAGGAGCACCCCGACGTCCGGCAGGACCAGGGCCACGTTCTCCCCCTTCCCCAGGCAGTACGAGAGGAGGGACGTGGTGCCTTGGATGCAAAGCTCCGCTTTCCGCCGGGATACGGAAGCGGCTGCCGCCACTTTGGAATATTTGAGGGGTTCCAGCTCTTTGTTGCCTGGAAAAAAAGCGACACGGGAAGGATGGAGACGCTCATCCCTCGGCTCTTCGGCCATTTCCCGACGGTTGCTTACTAAAATCATGGCGTCGCCCGGAAAAAAAAAAACCCGTTTTCGGAGCTGCTCTGGAGAGGGGGAGTCGCTTTCGCGAAGGATCTCGGACCTTGGGAAGGGATGCGATGATGTCAGGGATTAAGCCGCCATCTTACCGGGCAGGTAGGCCTTGTTGGTCAGCAGGTTGTGGACGTAGGCGAGATTCCTGGCCAGGCGAAACCCGGGTTTCCGGATGGTCACGGTTTCGTCTCCGACCTGGATCCGTTTGGGAAAAGCATCGAAGGTGCCAAGGGTGGGAATTCGGACGCCCTGGAGCAGAGGGATCGAAGGGTGAGGAGCGGCCGGGGGGTGGCTCCGGTCAGGGACGTCGAGTCCTCCCCCCCTTCCCAAAAACCCATCCCGAGGGGTCTCCAGCGACCGGGATCCCCCCCCCCCCCCCGGTGGCAGCCACGGGGACTCGCCACCGCGTGCGGTGGTGGCCAAGGAGGACGCGGGTGTCGCGCTACCTTCAGCAGCGAGAGCCGGTCTTCAACGTGGGCGGCCACCGCGGCCCAGATGGCCGCTCGCTCTGGAAAGCAAAAGCAAAGGAGGTCGCGCTCGGCCGTGGCGCGGTGGCGGAGGTGACGTGTCACCGCCGTCCCCCTCGGCCGTGGCATGGTGGCATGTCACTGCCATCCCCTTGGCCATGGCGCAGTGGCAGAGGTGACGTGTCACTGCCGTCCCCTTGGCTGTGGCACGGTGGCAGAGGTGACGTGTCACCACCATCCCCTTGGCCGCGGCGCGGTGGCGGAGGTGACGTGTCACCGCCGTCCCCCTCAGCCGTGGCACGGTGGCATGTCACTGCCATCCCCTTGGCCATGGCGCGGTGGCGGAGGTGATGTGTCACCACCATCCCCTCGGCCATGGCACGGTGGCATGTCACTGCCATCCCCTCGGCCATGGCACAGTGACAGAGGTGACGTGTCACCGCCATCCCCTTGGCCATGGCACAGTGACAGAGGTGACGTGTCACCACCATCCCCTTGGCCGTGGCGCAGTGGCGGAGGTGACGTGTCACCGCCGTCCCCCTCGGCCGTGGCACGGTGGCATGTCACCGCCATCCCCCTCGGCCATGGCACAGTGACAGAGGTGACGTGTCACCACCATCCCCTTGGCCGTGGCGCGGTGGCGGAGGTGACGTGTCACCGCCGTCCCCCTCGGCCGTGGCATGGTGGCATGTCACTGCCATCCCCTCGGCCGTGGCGCGGTGGTGTGTCACCACCGCCCCCTTGGCCATAGCACGGTGGCGGAGGTGACGTGTCACCGCCGTCCCCCTCAGCCGTGGCACGGTGGCATGTCACTGCCATCCCCTCGGCCGTGGCGCGGTGGCGGAGGTGACGTGTCACCGCCAGCCCCGGGTGGAGCCAGCCCTAAGATGGCCGCAGCGCCGAGTCTCGCCCTCGGAAGGCCGCCACCGGCGGTCGCCACGCGGGGGTTGCGGACGCCTGTACCTTCTTGGCTGATGCTGGGCATCATGAAGGCCTCCTCCAAGCCGTCCCAGAATTCCATCTTGGCCCGTCTCACGCTGGGGGGGTCGCCCCGTGGCGGCGCCGGCCACGTAGGCGCTCATCCCCGCGCTCGTCCTCTGGACGCTCCTCCAGGGTGCCGGATCCCCTTTCTTACCCCGGCGCGGGCGTGTCACAGGCCCACTGTGACATCACGGTGACGCGGCCACGGGTGACGCCGCCCGCCGTGATGCCGCCCACCGTGACATGGCCGCCGATGACCCGCTGCCCTCCGGGCCGGGGCTACCACGGCTCCTTCCCCCCGCGGCCGGCGGCCGCCCAACGTAGGCCCGTGCTGGCGCAATCCCATAATCCCCTGCGGTCGCCGCAGCGCAGGCGGGAGCCGCGGGGGGTTATGGGTCGGCGCGGCGCGACATGGCCGCCCCTCGGGGCGCAGAGGCCTTGCGTCGGCCGGGGCCGAGGCCTTCGGTTCGGCTGAACGCCGTCGCGGTCGCATTGATTTTTTCGGTTGAATTAATTTGGGGGTTGAATTAAAGTTTCAGTTTAATCAATTTTTAGGCTGAATTAATTTTTCGGTTTAATTAATTTTTCTGTTGAATTAAATTTTTTTGTTTCAACAAATTAATTATTCAGCTGATTTCATTTTTAGGCTGAATTACTTTTTCGGCTGGACTAATTTTTAGCTTGAATTAATTTCTTTGTTGAATTCATTTTTCGGTTGAGTTAATTTTGGGGTTGAATTAATGTTTCAGTTTAATTCCTTTTTAGGTTGAATTAATTTTTTGGTTGAATTTTTTGGTTGAACTAACGTTTCAGTTTAATTTTTTTTGCTTGAATTAATTTTTTTGGTTTAATTTTTAGGCCGAATGAGGGGTTTTTTTGGTTTAATTTTTAGGCTGAATCCATTTTTAGGTCGAGTCTATGGTTTGGTTGACTTCATCTTTCAGTTTAATTAATTTTTGATTAATTAATTGAGGCTGAGCCACGTTAGGCCTCGGCTGGCCGTGGCGCGGGGGCCATCTTGTCTGGGCTGCGCTGGAAAGGTTGGACTGGGTGATCCCCGAGGGCCCTTCCAACCTGGGATCCTACGACTAACCCAAACCCTAACCCTAAACCTGACCTAAACCCTGACCCTAATGGTCTTAACCCTAACTGTAATCCTAAACCGAACCCAAACCCTAACCCCAACCTAAACCCTGACCTAATCCCTAACCCTGATCCTAATGGTCTTAACACTAATCCTAACCCTAATTGTAACACTAAACCTAACCTAAACCCTAACTCTAACCCTGACCTAACCCCTAAAGCTGACCCTAATGGTCTTAACCTTAATCCTAACCCAAACCCTAACCTAACCCTGACCCTCATGGTCTTAACACTAATTCTAACCATACCTCTAATCCTAAACCTAACCCTAACTCTAACCCTAACCTAAACCCTGACCTAACCATGATCCTCATGGTCTTAACACTAATCCTAACCCTAACCTGACCCTAATGGTCTTAACACTAATCCTAAACCTAACTGTAATACTAAACCTAACCTAAACCCTGACCTAAACCCTGACCCTGACCCTAATGGTCTTAACCCTAATCCTAACCCCAACCTAACCCCTAAGCCTGACCCTAATGGTCTTAACACTAATCCTAACCCAAACGGTAATACTAAACCTAACCTAAACCCTGACTTAAACCCTGACCTAACCCCTAACGCTGACCCTAATGGTCTTAACACTAATGCTAATCCTAACTCTAACCTTGACCTAAACCCTTAACCCTGATCCTAATGGTTTTAACACTCATCCTAACCCTAACTCTAACCCCAACCTAACCCCTAACCCTGACCCTAATGGTCTTAACCCTAATCCTAACCCCCAACCTAATCCCTAAACCTGACCCTCATGGTCTTAACACTAATCCTAACCCTAACTGTAATACTAAACCTAACCTAAACCCTGATTTAAACCCTGACCTAACCCCCAACCCTGATCCTAATGGTTTTAACACTCATCCTAACCCTAACTCTAACCCCGGCCTAACCCCTAACCCTGATCCTCGTGGTTTTAGCACTCATCCTAACCATAATCCTAAACCTAACCCAAACCCAAACTCTAACCCTGACCTAACCCCTAAGCCTGACCCCGTGGGGAGGCCCTGTGTTTTGGGGGGCGGGGCTTATTTGCATATAGGGCTCATTTGCATATCGGGGCCTCATTTGCATGCGGGGCTCCGCCCCGGTGTGGAGGTGGGAGGGGGGAGAGTCCGGATGCCTGGGTCCCTTGGGGGGAGGGGGGGGACATTGGACCCTGGGTCCCTTTTGGGGGGGGGTCCTCGTCCCTTTTGGGGGTCCTGGGTCGTTTGGGGGGTCCCTAGCTCCGTTTTGGGGGGGCTCTGGGTCCTTTGGGGGGGGGGGACATTGGACCCTGGGTCCCCTTTTGGGGGTCCTGGGTCCTTTGGGGGGGTCCCTGGCTCCGTTCTGGGGGGCTCTGGGTCCTTTGGGGGGGCGACATTGGACCCTGGGTCCCTTTTGGGGGGGGTCCTGAGTCGTTTGGGGGGTCCCTGGCTCTGTTTTGGGGGGCTCTGGGTCCTTTGGGGGCTCTGGGACCCTTTTGGGGGGTCCTGGTCCCTTGGGGGGGCACTGGGTCCTTTGGGGGGGGGACACATTGGACCCTGGGTCCCTTTGGTGGGGGCTCTGGGTCCCATTTGGGGGTCCTGGGTCCCTTTGGGGGGGGCACTGGTCCCTTTGGGGGGGTCCCTGGCTCCGTTTTGGGGGGGCTCTGGGCCCTTTGGGGAGGGGGACATTGGACCCTGGGTCCCTTTTGGGGGGGTCCTCGTCCCTTTTGGGGGTCCTGGGTCCTTTGGGGGGTCCCTAGCTCCGTTTTGGGGGGGCTCTGGGTCCTTTGGGGGGGGGACATTGGACCCTGGGTCCCTCTTGTGGGGGTCGTGGTCCCTTTGGGGGTTCCTGGGTCGTTTGGGGGGGTCACTGGCTCCGTTCTGGGGGGGCTCTGGGTCCTTTGGGGGGGGACATTGGACCCTGGCTCCCTTTGGGGGGCACTGGTCCCTTTGGGGGGTCCCTGGCTGTGTTTTGGGGGGGGCTCTGGGTCCTTTGGGGGGGGACATTGGACCCTGGCTCCCTTTGGGGGGGCACTGGTCCCTTTGGGGGGTCCCTGGCTCTGTTTTTGGGGGCTCTGGGTCCTTTGGGGGGGTCCTGGTCCCTTGGGGGGGGGACATTGGACCTTGGGTCCCTTTCGTGGGGCTCTGGGTCCCATTTGGGGGGGGCCTGGGTCCTTTTGGGGGGGTCCTGGGTCCCTTTGGGGGGGCTCTGGGTGTCGTTTGGGGGCCCTGGGTACTTTTGGGGGGTCCCTGGCTCCGTTTTGGGGGGCACTGGGTCTTTTTGTGGGGGATCCTGGTCCCTTCGGGGGGCTCTGGGTCCTTTGGGGGGGCTCTCGGTCCCTTTTGGGGGGGCTCTGGGACCCTTTGGGGGGTCCTGAGTCCCTTTGCAGGGGGACCCCCCCCCCCCAAAATCCACCTCCCTGCCCCCCCCCCCCCCCAGCACCCCCAGGCAGCCGAGCACCAACCAAACGCCTTTATTTCATTTTGGGGGGGCTGGGACCCCCCCAAACTGGGGGGGGGGGGGGGGGGGCACCCAGCCCAGGGGTCCCCCCCCCCAGGGATCTTAGGGTCCCCCATGGGTGCTCGGGTCCCCCCATGGGTGTGGGGGTCCCCCCCATGGGATCTTGGGGTCCCCCCCAGGGATGTTGGGGTCCCCTCTAAAGATTTTTGGGGTCCCCCATGGGTTTTGGGGGGGGGCCCCCATGGGTTTGGGGGTCGCCCCTAAAATATTGGGGTGCCCCACGGGGGGGAGGCGGGGGTAGGAGCAAGGCCTGGTGTGGGGGCACCCCGAAACCCCCCCAGGGGGCTTGGGGTCCCCCAGGGATGTGGGGGTGCCCCAGGGGTTTAGGGTCCCCCCCGGGGATGTTGGGGTGCCGGGAGGGGGTTGGGGGTCCCCTCCAGAGATGTTGGGGTGCCCTCCGGGATGTTGGGGTGCCCCAGGGGTTTGGGGGTGCCCCCCCGAGATATTGGGGGGGCCCTGGGGGGGGGTGGTGACCCCTAGGAATGTGGGGTGCCCCTGGGGTTTTGGGGGTGCCCCCCAGAGATGTTGGGGTGCCCGGGGGGGGGGATCCGGGGGGGTTTGGGGGTGCCCCCCGGGATGTGGGGTGCCCCTGGAGTTTTGGGGGTGCCCCCAGGGATGTTGGGGTGCCCCGGGGGGGGTTTAGGGGTCCCCCCCAGAGATGTTGGGGTGCCCTGGGGGGGTGCCCCCTAAGGATGTCGGGGTGCCCCCAGGGGGGTTTAGGGCCCCACCCCAGGGATATCAGGGTGCCCCGGGGGGGGTTTGGGGTGTCCGGGGGGTTTGGGGGTGCCGGGGGGTTTTGGGGTGTCCGTGAAGGGGTTTAGCCCCCCCTCCCCCCCCCCGGGATATCAGGGTGCCCCGGGGGGGGTTTGGGGTGCCCGGGGGGGTTTGGGGGTGCCCCCAGGGGGGGGTTGGGGTGCCGGGGGGGGGTTTTGGGGTGCCGGGGGGTTTTGGGGTGTCCGTGAAGGGGTTTAGCCCCCCCTCCCCCCCCCCGGGATATCAGGGTGCCCCGGGGGGGGTTTGGGGTGCCCGGGGGGGTTTGGGGGTGCCCCCAGGGGGGGGTTGGGGTGCCGGGGGGGGTTTTGGGGGGCCGGGGGGTTTTGGGGTGCCCCCAGAGGGTTTAGCCCCCCCCCCTCCCCCCCAGCGATATCAGGGTGCCCCAGGGGGGGGGTTGGGGTGCCTGGGGTGGTTTGGGGGTGCCCCAGGGGGGGGTTGGGGTGCCCAGGGGGGTTTTGGGGTGCTGGGGGGTTTTGGGGTGCCCCCGGGGGGCTCAGGCGGGGCGGGGGGCGAAGAAGGGGAGCCCGCGGACGAAGGCGTCGAGGCGGGCGCGAAGAGCTCGCTCTGCACCGGCTGCCGGGGGGGGCACAGGGGGTTCTTCACCACCAGCTCCACGAAGAGCTGCGGGGGGCACCCCCGTCACCCAGCGCCCCGCACCCCCACCCAGCGACCCCCCCCCCCGTCACCCAGCGCCCCGCACCCCCACCCAGCGACCCCCCCCCCCCCCCGGCAACCCAGGCGCCCCGCACCCCCACCCAGCGACACCCCCCCCCCCCCCCCCCCCGGCACCCAGCGCCCCACACCCCCACCCAGCGACCACCCCCCCCCCCGGCACCCAGCGCCCCGCACCCCCACCCAGCGACCCCCCCCCCCCCCCCGGCACCCAGCGCCCCGCACCCCCACCCAGCGACACCCCCCCCCCCCCCCCGGCACCCAGCGCCCCGCACCCCCACCCAGCGACCCCCCCCTCCCCCGGCACCCAGCGCCCCACACCCCCACCCAGCGACAACCCCCATCACTCCACACCCACAACCCCCACCCAGCACCCCCCCCCAACCCCCAGGACCCAGGTATTGGGGATCCCCCAGCACCCAGGGACCCCCCAGCACCCAGGGACCCCAGTGTCCAGGACCCCCCAGCACCCAGGGACCCCCAGCACCCAGGGACCCCAGTGTCCAGGACCCCCAGCACCCAGGGACCCCCCAGCACCCAGGACCCCCAGCACCCAGGTATTGGGGACCCCCCAGCACCCAGGGACCCCAGTGTCCAGGACCCCCAGCACCCAGGACCCCCCAGCACCCAGGGACCCCCAGCACCCAGGTATTGGGGACCCCCCAGCACCCAGGGACCCCAGCACCAGGGACCCAGGTATTGGGGACCCCCAGCACCCAGGGACCCAGTGTCCAGGACCCCCAGCACCCAGGACCCCCCAGCACCCAGGGACCCCCCAGCCCCCAGGTATTGGGGACCCCCAGCACCCAGGGACCCCCAGCACCCAGGGACCCCCCAGCCCCCAGGTATTGGGGGACCCCCCCAGCACCCAGGGACCCCCAGCACCCAGGGACCCCCCAGCACCCAGGTATTGGGGACCCCCAGCACCCAGGGACCCCCAGCACCCAGGTATTGGGGACCCCCAGCACCCAGGACCCCAGTGTCCAGGACCCCCCAGCACCCAGGGCCCCCCAGCACCCAGGTATTAGGGACCCCCAGCACCCGGGGACCCCACCAGCACCCAGGGACCCCCCAGCACCCAGGGACCCAGGTATTGGGGACCCCCAGCACCCAGGGACCCCCAGCCCCCAGGTATTGGGGACCCCCCAGCACCCAGAGACCCCACCAGCACCCAGGGATCCCCAGCACCCAGGGACCCCCCAGCCCCCAGGTATTGGGGACCCCCACCCCCAGGACCCGGCCATTCCCACCTCACCCCAGGGCCGCAGGGGGTTTTGGGGTGCTGGGTGCAGTGGGGGGGGACACAGGGACATTTCGGGGTGCTGGGGCAGGTTTTGGGGTGCGGGGGGGTCAGGGTGCAGATTTTGAGGTGCAGAGGGGTTTTGGGGTGTGGGTTTTTGGGGTGCAGGGGAGTTTTGGGGTGCCGGTTCGGGGGTTTGGGGTGCTGGGGGGGTTTTGGGGTGCCGGGGGGTTTTGGGGTGCGGGTTTTTGGGGTGCCAGGGGGTTTTGGGTGCTGGGGGGTTTGGGGTGCAGTTTTTTGGGGTGCAGGGGGTTTTGGGGTGCCCTCACGTCGCTGTAGCTGTGGGGCAGGGCTGGGGTCCCAGTTCGGGACGCAGGCGCAGGTTTGGGTGCCGGGGGCAGGTTTTGGGGTGCTGGTTCGGGTTTTTGGGGTGCAGGGGGGGTTTGGGGTGCCGGGGGGGTTCGGGTGCGGGTTTTTGGGGTGCAGGGGGTTTGGGGTGCCCTCACGTCGCTGTAGCTGTGGGGCAGGGCTGGGGTCCCAGTTCGGGACGCAGGCGCAGGTTTGGGTGCCGGGGGCAGGTTTTGGGGTGCCGGTTCGGGGGTTTTGGGGTGCCGATTTGGGGGGTTTTGGGGTGCTGGGGGGTTTTGGGGTGCCGGGGGGGTTTGGGGTGCGGGTTTTTGGGGTGCAGGGGGTTTTGGGGTGCCCTCACGTTGCTGTAGCTGTGGGGCAGGGCTGGGGCCCCAGTTCGGGACGCAGGTGCAGGTTTGGGTGCCAGGGGCAGGTTTTGGGGTGCCGGTTCGGGGGTTTTTGGGGTGCAGGGGGGTTTGGGGTGCCAGGGGGGTTTCGGGTGCGGGTTTTTGGGGTGCAGGGGGTTTTGGGGTGCCCTCACGTCGCTGTAGCTGTGGGGCAGGGCTGGGGTCCCAGTTTGGGACGCAGGCGCAGGTTTGGGTGCCGGGGGCAGGTTTTTGGGGTGCCGGTTCGGGGGTTTTGGGGTGCAGGGGGGGTTTGGGGTGCCGGGGGGGGTTCGGGTGCGGGTTTTTGGGGTGCAGGGGGTTTTGGGGTGCCCTCACGTTGCTGTAGATGTGGTGCAGGGCTTCGCGGGCGCAGGCCACGCTCAGGTCCGTGTTCAGCACCAGCCGCAGCCCCGTCGGCGTCTCGTAGTAATGCAGCCGGTACTTGCTGGTGTGGAAGGAGACGAAGCCGTCCCGCCTGCGCGCTAAGGCTCCCAACGGCACCGGGGGGGGGCCCCCCCAAATCCCCCAGGGGCTCCCCAAATCCCTGCACCCCCCCAACCCCTCCCAGCCCCCCCAAATCCCCGGTTTTCCCCCCCAAATCCCCGTCCCTAAGCCCCCCCCCCCCCTTCTCGGCCTCTTTGCGGGGTCCCTGATGGCTTTTGGGGTCCCCCCCTACCTTTCGGGGTCCCCCCCATCTTTTGGGGTCCCCTCCGGGGTCCCCCAATATCCCAGCAGCCCTGGGGACCCCCCCGTCCTCATTTTGGGGTACCCCCCCCGTCGCCTTCCCTGGGGCCCAGCAATTTTAGGGTCCCCAATGCCCTTTTTGGGGTCCCCCAGCACTTTTGGGGGCTCCCCATGCCCTTCTTGGGGTCCCCCCTCAACTCTTGGGGTCCCCCCCCACTTCTTGGGGTCCCTTAGACCCTCCCTGGGGTCCCCCTCAACTTTTGGGGTCCCCCCCCACCTCTTGGGGTCCCCTTGAGCCCCCAAATCCCCCCCCCAGTCCTGGAGACCCTTCTTGGGCTCCCCCAGCACTTTTGGGGTCCTCCATGCCCTTCTTGGGGACCCCCCCATCTCTTGGGGTCCCCCCCCACCTCTTGGGGTCCCCCAGACCCTCCCTGGGGTCCCCCCCAATTTTTGGGGACCCCCAGCCCCCGCCAGAGCCCCCCCAAAACCCTTGGGGTCCCCAATTCCTTCCCCCCAATCCCCCCACGCCCCCCCCCTACTTTGGGGCGCCCCCAAAGCCCCTTTTGGGGTCCCCCCCCATTTTTGGGGTCCCCCCCCATTTTTGGGGTCCCCTCTGCCCCCCCCCGGGGTCCGACAGCCCTGGGGTCCCCCCCCCCCAACCCCCCCGGGGCCCCCCAAAAGCGGATACATGTCGGTGGGGCTCATCTTGCCCACGAAGGAGCGGAGGGAGAAGAGCATCCCGAACATCAGCTTGAACTCCTGGGGGGGGACGTTGGGGACATCGGGGGGACGTCGGGGACATCGGGGGGATGTTGGGGACATTGGGGACATCGGGGGGACGTCGGGGACATCGGGGGACATGGGGGACATCGGGGGACACAGGGACATCGGGGGACATGGGGACATCGGGGGGACGTCGGGGACATCGGGGACGTTGGGACATCGGGGATGTTGGGGACATGGGGGACATCGGGGGACAC
Organism: Platalea leucorodia; assembly: GCF_965183815.1. Classification (NCBI taxonomy): domain Eukaryota; kingdom Metazoa; phylum Chordata; class Aves; order Pelecaniformes; family Threskiornithidae; genus Platalea; species Platalea leucorodia. The sequence goes on from NW_028121121.1 coordinate 36,977, forward strand.
AGGGACATCGGGGGACATGGGGACATCGGGGGGACGTTGGGGACATCAGGGATGTTGGGGACATCGGGGGGGATGTTGGGGACATCGGGGGACACGGGGACATCGGGGGACGTTGGGGACATCGGGACATGGGGACATCGGGGGGACATTGGGGACGTTGGGGACATCGGGGGGACGTTGGGGGACACAGGGACATCGGGGGACACGGGGACATCGGGGGGACGTTGGGGACATCAGGGATGTTGGGGACATCGGGGACGTTGGGGACATCGGGGACGTTGGGGACATCGGGGGACACGGGGACATCGGGGGATGTTGGGGACATCGGGGACATCGGGGGACGTTGGGGACATCGGGGACGTTGGGGACACGGGGACATCGGGGGGACGTTGGGGACATCGGGGGACGTTGGGGACATCGGGGGGACGTTGGGGACATCGGGGACATCGGGGGATGTTGGGGACATCGGGACATTGGGGGGACGTTGGGGACATCAGGGACGTTGGGGACATTGGGGGACACGGGGACATCAGGGGGACGTTGGGGACATTGGGGGGACGTTGGGGACATCGGGGACGTTGGGGACACGGGGACATCGGGGGGACGTTGGGGACATCGGGGACGTTGGGGACATCGGGGGACACAGGGACATCAGGGGGACGTTGGGGACATCGGGGGATGTTGGGGACATCGGGACATCAGGGGGACGTTGGGGACATCGGGGGACACGGGGACATCGGGGGGACATTGGGGACACGGGGACATCGGGGGGGACATTGGGGACATTGGGGGGACGTTGGGGACATCGGGGGACAAGGGGACATCGGGGGGACGTTGGGGACATCAGGGACGTTGGGGACATCAGGGACACGGGGACATCGGTGGGGACGTTGGGACACCGGGGACGTTGGGGGACATGGGGACATCGGGGGGACATTGGGGACATCAGGGATGTTGGGGACATCGGGGGACACGGGGACATCGGGGGGATGTTAGGGACATCAGGACGACGTTGGGGACATCGGGGGACATGGGGACATTGGGGGGACGTTGGGGACATCGGGGGACAAGGGGACATCGGGGGGACGTTGGGGACATCGGGGACGTTGGGGATGTTGGGGGACATGGGGACATCGGGGACACATCAGGAGACGGGGGACACAAGGGGGACATTGGCGACATGGGGGGGACGGGGACATTGGGGACATTGGGGACATCGGGGGGACACGGGGACATTGGGGACATCAGGGACATGGGGACATCAGGGACATTGGGGGGACAGGGGGACATTGGGGACACAAGGGGGACATTGGGGACATCGGGGGGACATGGGGGACATCGGGGGGGACATGGGGGACATTGGGGACATCGGGGATGTTGGGGAGACGGGGACATTGGGGACATCGGGGACGTTGGGGGGGACGGGGGACATTGGGGACATTGGGACATCGGGGGACAGGGGGACACGGGGGGACATTGGGGACGTTGGGGGGGACAGGGGGGACATTGGGGACATTGGGACATCGGGGGACAGGGGGACACGGGGGGACATTGGGGACGTTGGGGGGGACAGGGGGACATTGGGGACATTGGGACATCGGGGGACAGGGGGACGTTGGGGGGAAGGGGGGGATGGGGGGGCATTGGGGACATGGGGGGGACGTGGGGACAGGGCGGGTCACAGTGGCACCGCAGCCCCCAGCCCCCCCAAAACCCCTCCTAACACTCCATAGCCCCCCCTAAACCCCTCCTAACGTCTCAAAAGCCCCTCCTAACCCCCCCAGACCCCCCCCAATCCCTCATAGCCCCCCCAAACCCCTCCTAACCCCCCATAGCCCCCCAAAACCCTTCCTAACCCCCCAAAAACCCCTCATAGACCCCCCAAACCCCTCCTAACCCCCCAAAACCCCTCATAGCCCCCCCAAACCCCTCCTAACCCCCCAACCCCCCCCAAGCCCCCCAAAACCCTTCCTAACCCCCCCAAAACCCCTCATAGCCCCCCAAACCCCTCCTAACCCCCCCAAAACCCCTCATAGCCCCCCCAAACCCCTCCTAACCCCCCAAAACCCCCCATAGCCCCCCAAAACCCTTCCTAACCCCCCAAAAACCCCTCATAGACCCCCAAAACCCCCCATAGCCCCCCAAACCCCTCCTAACCCCCCCATAGCCCCCCAAAACCCTCCTAACACCCCATAGCCCCCTAAACCCCTCCTAACGTCTCAAAAGCCCCTCCTAACCCCCCCAGACCCCCCCAATCCCTCCTAACCCCCCCAAAACCCTCCTAACCCTCCCATAGCCCCCAAAACCCTTCCTAACC
>NW_028121120.1:0-39282 GCF_965183815.1 Platalea leucorodia
CCCCAAACCCCCCCACCTTCATGGCCTGGGTGCCTCGCACGAGGATGGAGCCCAGTCGGCCATTGAGCTCCATGAATGCCCCCATCACCCCCCTGGGACCCCCCAAAACCCCTTCAGAGCCCCCAAAACCCCCCCAAATCCCTTCCTAGACCCCCCCAAACTCCCCCAGCCCCCCCAAACCCCCCCAAATCCCTTCCTAGACCCCCCCAAACCCCCCCACCTTCATGGCCTGGGTGCCTCGCACGAGGATGGAGCCCAGTCGGCCATTGAGCTCCATGAAACCCCCCCGTCACCCCCCTGGGACCCCCCCAAAACCCCTTCAGAGCCCCCAAAAACCCCCCCAAATCCCTTCCTAGACCCCCCCCAAACCCCCCCAGCCCCCCCAAAACCCCCCACCTTCATGGCCTGGGTGTCTCGCACGAGGATGGAGCGCAGTTGCCCGTTGAGCTCGAAGAAAACCTCCCGCTGCCCGGCCGCGTTCAGGTCCCCCAGCGCCAGCGCCTTGATGTGCAGCGTCTTCCCCCGCTCCAGCTCCACCTGCGCGTGCGAGGGTGGGCGTGCGAGGGTGGGCGTGCAAGGGGTGGGTGTGCGAGGGGTGGGCGGGCGAGGGGTGGGCGGGCGAGGGGATGGGTGCGCGAGGGGTCCTGGGTGCGTGGAGGAGGTGCTGGGGGTGTGCGAGGGGCGGGCGAGGGGGACCCATGGGTGTGCGAGGGGTGTGCAAAGGGTGTGCGAGGGGTGTGCGAGGGGCGGGCGAGGGGACCTATGGGTGTGCAAGGGGTGTGCAAGGGGACCCATGGGTGTGCAAGGGGTGTGCAAGGGGCCCCAGGGGTGTGCGAGGGGCGGGCGAGGGGTCCCAGGGGTGGGCAAGGGGTGTGCAAGGGTGTGCGAGGGGACCCATGGGTGTGCAAGGGGTGTGCAAGGGGCCCCAGGGGTGTGCGAGGGGCGGGCGAGGGGTTCCAGGGGTGCGCAAGGGGTGTGCGAGGGGTCCCAGGGGTGTGCAAGGGGTGTGCGAGGGGACCCATGGGTGTGCAAGGGGTGTGCGAGGGGGCCCCATGGGTGTGCAAAGGGTGTGCAAGGGATGTGCAAGGGGACCTATGGGTGTGCGAGGGGCCCCATGGGTGTGCAAGGGGTGTGCGAGGGGTGTGCAAGGGGTGTGCAAGGGGTGTGCGAGGGGTGTGCAAGGGGTGTGCGAGGGGCCCCATGGGTGTGCAAGGGTGCTGGGGGTGCACAAGGGTGTGCAAGGGGCCCCAGGGGTGTGCGAGGGGTGCTGGGTGTCCCCCCCAGTGCTTCCCAGTGCCCCCTAGTCCCCTCCCATTGCCCCCCAGTCTCCTTCCAGTGCCTCCCAGTGCCCCCCAGTCCCCTCCCAGTGCCTCCCAGTGCCCCCCAGCCCCCTCCCAGTGCCTCCCAGTGCCCCCCAGCCCTCTCCCAGTGCCCCCCAGCCCCCTCCCAGCGCCTCCCAGTGCCCCCCAGCCCCCTCCCATTGTCCCCCAGCCCCCTCCCAGCGCCTCCCATTGCCCCCCAGCCCCCTCCCAGTGCCCCCCAGCCCCCTCCCAGTGCCTCCCAGTGCCCCCCAGCCACCTCCCAGTGCCCCCCAGCCCCCTCCCAGTGCCTCCCAGTGCCCCCCAGCCCCCTCCCAGTGCCCCCCAGTCCCCTCCCAGTGCCTCCCAGTCTCCCCCAGCCCCCTCCCAGTGCCTCCCAGTCCCCCCCCCCACCTCGAACTCCTCGGCGATGGTGGGGCCCTCGAGGAAGAGGCGGGTGCCCAGGCAGGAGACGGGGCCGAAGGTGGAGGCGAAGGTGCGAAATTCCTCGTAGACCTTGGGGTAGAGCGCGGCCGAGAGCAGCTCCTCGGGGCCGGGGGGGGGCCCCGTGCCGCGCCCCCAGCTCCCGCCCCAGCGCCTCGAAATCCAGCGGCGGCAGCGAAGCCCCCGGCCGCCCCTCGACGCGGGGGAGCTCCTTCAGGACCTGCGGGGGGGGGGGGGGGGGGGCGTTGGCATGGCAACGGGGGGGGGGCGGAAGGGCATCCTGCATTAGGGCTGTTGCTAGGGACCCGTTGCTAGGGGCTGGGGCCATGGGAACCAGCATTAGGGCCCGTTGCTAGGGGCTGGTGCCATGGGAACCAGCATTAGGGCCTGTTGCTAGGGACTGGTGCCATGGCAACCAGCATTAGAGCCCGTTGCTAGGGTCGGGTGCCATGGGAACCAGCATTAGGGCCCGTTGCTAGGGGCTGGTGCCATGGGAACCAGCATTAGGGCCTGTTGCTAGGGACTGGTGCCATGGTAACCAGCATTAGGGCCTGTTGCTAGGGACTGGTGCCATGGGAACCAGCGTTAGGACCCGTTGCTAGGGTCGGGTGCCATGGTAACCAGCATTAGGGCCTGTTGCTAGGGACTGGTGCCATGGGAACCAGCGTTAGAGCCCGTTGCTAGGGTCGGGTGCCATGGTAACCAGCATTAGAGCCCGTTGCTAGGGACTGGTGCCATGGGAACCAGCGTTAGGACCCGTTGCTAGGGGCTGGTGCCATGGCAACCAGCATTAGGACCTGTTGCTAGGGTCGGGTGCCATGGCAACCGGCGCTGGGGCCCGTTGCTAAGGTACGGTACCATGGCAACCAGCGCTGGGCCGTTGCCAGGCAGCTGGCACTGGAGGCCGTTGCCAGGGACCGTCACCATGACAACCAGCGCCACGTGCTGTCGCTGGGCCTGGTGCCATGGCAACGGCCTCCAGCAAACCCTCCCAGTGCCTCCCAGTCCTGCCCCAGTGGCCCCCAGTTCCTTTCCAGTGCCCCCCAGTCCCCTCCCAGTGCCTCCCAGCCCACTCCAGTGGCCCCCAGTTCCCTCCCAGTGCCTCCCAGTTCCCTCCCAGTGCCTCCCACTCCCCTCCCAGCCCCCTCCAGTGCCCCCCAGCCCCCTCCAGTCCCTTCCCACTGCCTCACAGTCCCCTCCAGTTCCCTCCCAGTCCCCTCCAGTGGCTCCCAGTTCCCTCCAGCTCCCTCCCAGTGCCTCCCAGTCCCCTCCCAGCCCCCTCCAGCGCCTCCCAGCCCACTCCAGTCCCCTCCCAGTGCCTCCCAGTCCCCTCCAGCTCCCTCCCAGTGCCTCCCAGTCCCTTCCCACTGCCCCCCAGTCCCCTCCCAGTGCCCCCCAGCCCACTCCAGTCCCCTCCCAGTCCCCTCCAGTGGCTCCCAGTTCCCTCCCAGTGCCCCCCAACTCCCTCCCAGTGCCTCCCAGTGCCTCCCACTCCCCTCCAGTGTCCCCCAGTCCCCTCCAGTCCCCTCCCAGTGCCCCCCAGCCCCCTCCCAGTGCCTCCCAGTCCCCTCCCAGTGCCCCCCAGCCCACTCCAGTCCCCTCCCAGTCCCCTCCAGTGGCTCCCCGTTCCCTCCCAGTGCCTCCCAGTCCCCTCCAGCTCCCTCCCAGTGCCTCCCAGTCCCCTCCCAGCCCCCTCCAGTGCCCCCCAGTGCCCTCCAGTCCCCTCCCAGTGCCCCCCAGCCCCCGCCCAGCTCCCTCCCAGTGCCCCCCAGCCCCCTCCCAGTGCCTCCCAGTCCCCTCCCAGCCCCCTCCAGTGCCCCCCAGTCTCCTCCCAGCCCCCTCCAGTGCCCCCCAGCCCACTCCAGTCCCCTCCAGTGACCTCCAGTTCCCTCCTAGTGCCTCCCAGTCCCCTCCCAGTGCCTCCCACTCTCCTCCAGTGCCTCCCAGTCCCCTCCACTCCCCTCCCAGTGCCCCCCAGCCCCCTCCCAGCTCCCTTCCCAGTGCCTCCCAGTCCCCTCCCAGCAGCCCTCCGCACCCGGGAGCGGAAGGGCTCGGGGAAGCCCCCCGGGGGGGTCCCGATGTGCCCCTGGAGGAACTCCACGACGGAGAGGGGGAAGGAGAGCTCGTCCGCCCGCGCCTCCACCTCCTCCCGCGTCAGCCCGTTCTGCACCATGAACTGCGCCAGGTCCCCCACCACCTTCGAGGACGGCGTCACCTGCGCCCGCCAACACCCGGCGGCGTCACCCCGCGGGCGGCGCCCCGGGGGGCTCCTCGCGAGGGACGGGGGGGGGGCTGCTCGCCCTAGGGGGGGTCTTGTCTAGGGGGTGGCACCCAACCCGTGGAGCACCCAGCCCATGGAGACCACCCAACCCATGGGGACCACCCAACGGAGACCACCCAACCCATGGAGACCACCCAACAGAGACCACCCAACCATGGGGACCACCCAACGGAGATCACCCAGCCCATGGAGACCACCCAGCCCATGGAGACCACCCAACAGAGACCACCCAACCCATGGAGACCACCCAACCCATGAGGACCACCCAACCCATGGAGACCAGCCAACAGAGACCACCCAACCCATGGAGACCACCCAACGGAGACCACCCAACCCATGAGGACCACCCAACCCATGGAGACCACCCAACCCATGGAGACCACCCAACAGAGACCACCCAGCCCATGAGGACCACCCAACGGAGACCACCCAACCCATGAGGACCACCCAACTCATGAGGACCACCCAGCCCATGGAGACCACCCAACAGAGACCACCCAGCCCATGGAGACCACCCAACAGAGACCACCCAACCCATGGAGACCACCCAACCCATGGGGACCACCCAACGGAGACCACCCAACCCATGGAGACCACCCAACAGAGACCACCCACTCCATGGAGACCACCCAACGGAGACCACCCAGCCCATGGAGACCACCCAACAGAGCCCACCCGACCCATGGAGACCACCCAGCCCATGGAGACCACCCAACAGAGACCACCCAGCCCATGGAGACCACCCAACAGAGACCACCCAACCCATGAGGACCACCCACCCCATGGGGACCACCCAACGGAGACCACCCAACCCATGGGGACCACCCAACGGAGACCACCCAACCCATGGAGACCACCCAACGGAGATCACCCAGCCCATGGAGACCACCCAACCCATGGGGACCACCCAACGGAGACCACCCAACCCATGGGGACCACCCAACGGAGACCACCCAACCCATGGAGACCACCCAACAGAGACCACCCAACCCATGGGGACCACCCAACAGAGACCACCCAACCCATGGGGACCACCCAACAGAGACCACCCAACCCATGGAGACCACCCAACGGAGATCACCCAGCCCATGGAGACCACCCAACAGAGACCACCCAACCCATGGGGACCACCCAACGGAGATCACCCAGCCCATGGAGACCACCCAACGGAGATCACCCACCCCATGGAGACCACCCAACAGAGACCACCCAACCCATGGGGACCACCCAACGGAGACCACCCAACCCATGAGGACCACCCAACCCATGGAGACCACCCAACCCATGAGGACCACCCAGCCCATGGAGACCACCCAACCCATGAGGACCACCCAACAGAGACCACCCAGCCCATGGAGGCCACCCAGCCCATGGAGACCAGCCAATGGAGACCACCCAGCCCATGGAGACCACCCAACAGAGACCACCCAACCCATGGAGACCACTCAACCCATGGGGACCACCCAACCCATGGGGACCACCCAACAGAGACCACCCACCCCATGGAGACCACCCACCCCATGGAGACCATCGCACCCCATGGAGACCACCCACCCCATGGAGACCACCCACCCCATGGAGGCCATCGCACCCCATGGAGACCACCCACTCCATGGAGACCACCCAACCCATGGGGACCACCCAGCCCATGGAGACCACCCAACGGAGACCACCCAACCCATGGAGACCACCCAACCCATGAGGACCACCCAACAGAGACCACCCACCCCATGGAGACCACCCAACAGAGACCACCCAACCCATGAGGACCACCCACCCCATGGGGACCACCCAATGGAGACCACCTAACCCATGGAGACCACCCAACAGAGACCACCCAACCCATGGAGACCACCCAACCCATGAGGACCACCCAACCCATGGAGACCACCCAACCCATGAGGACCACCCAGCCCATGGAGGCCACCCAGCCCATGGAGACCACCCAACAGAGACCACCCACCCCATGGAGACCACCCACCCCACGGAGACCATCGCACCCCATGGAGACCACCTCCATCACCACCACCCCACAGAAACCACCCCACAAAGACCATCTCCACCACCCCCCCCCCCCCATGGAGACCACCCCTCCCATGGAGACCACCCCCCCCATGGAGACCCCTCCCATGAAGCCCCCCCCCCCCACCTTAATGAGGTCCCCGAGGAGCTTGTTGGCCTCGGCGTAGGCTTTCTTGACCTCCTTGAACTTGTGGCCCAGCCCCATGGCGTGGGCCTGGAAGTGGAGGTTGGTGTATTGTCCCCCCGGGATCTCGTTCTCGTAGACGTCGGCGTTGCCCGACTTCATGGTGGCCGTGCAGTCGAAGGCGGCGTAGAGCGCCCGCGCCCCCTCCCAGTACTCGCTGTACTCGAACACCCGCTCCAGCGCGATGCCTGCGGGAGGGTGGGGGTGGGCGGGGGGCACCCATGGGTGGGGACGTCGCGGCGAGGGGGCGGGGGCCGCCGGCGGTTGAGGGACGCGGTGGATTGGGCGTAATGTCGTGATTGAGGCGGTATCGCGGCGGCCGTGGGTCCGTGGCCACGGCTATGGTGGCACCTCCATGACCGTGGTGGAACCTCCATGACCACGTCCCCACCTCCATGACCACGTCCCCACCTCCACGACCATGTCATCATCTCCATGACCACGTCATCATCTCCATAACCACGTCATCATCTCCATAACCACGTCACCACCTCTTCCATGACCGCGTCACCACCTCCATGACCACGGTGCCATTGCCAAGACCATGGTGGCACCTCCATGACCACGTCCCCACCTCCATGACCACATTGCCACCTCCATGACCACGTCATCATCTCCATAACCATGTCATCATCTCCATAACCACGTCACCACCTCTTCCATGACCACGTCACCACCTCCATGACCACGGTGCCATTGCCAAGACCATGGTGGCAACTCCATGACCACGTCGTCACCTCCATGACCACGTCATCATCTCCATAACCATGTCATCATCTCCATAACCACGTCACCACCTCTTCCATGACCACGTCACCACCTCCATGACCACGGTGCCATTGCCAAGACCATGGTGGCAACTCCATGACCACGTCGTCACCTCCATGACCACGTCATCATCTCCATAACCATGTCATCATCTCCATAACCACGTCACCACCTCTTCCATGACCACGTCACCACCTCCATGACCACGGTGCCATTGCCAAGACCATGGTGGCACCTCCATGACCACGTCCCCACCTCCATAACCACGTCATCATCTCTATAACCATGGTGGCACCTCCACGACCACGCCCCCACCTCTATGACCATGGTGGCACCTCCATAACCACGTCACCACCTCCTCCACGACCACGTCCCCACCTCCACGACCACGTCACCACCTCTATGACCATGGTGGCACCTCCATAACTACGTCCCCACCTCCTCCACAACCACGTCACCACCTCCACGACCACGTCACCACCTCTATGACCATGGTGGCACCTCCATAACCACGTCACCACCTCCTCCACAACCACGTCACCACCTCCACGACCACGTCACCACCTCTATGACCATGGTGGCACTCCATAACCACGTCCCCACCTCCATAACATGGTGGCACCTCCATAACCACGTCCCCACCTCCTCCACAACCACGTCACCACCTCTATGACCATGGTGGCACTCCATAACCACGTCCCCACCTCCATAACATGGTGGCACCTCCATAACCACGTCCCCACCTCCTCCGCGACCACGGTGGCCCCTCCGCGACCACAGCGGCCCCTCCACGACCACGGCGGCCCCTCCGCGGGGGTGTCCGTACCTGTGTCGAGGGGGGTCCCACGGGCGCAGGCCACCAAGGCGCCCATGCTGGGTTGGGAGGTCATGCCGGCCATGGCGTCCACCGCCACGTCCACCACGTCGGCGCCGGCGTTGGCGGCCGCCAACATGGAGGCGACGGCGGCCCCGGCGGTGTCGTGGGTGTGGACGTGCAGCGGCACCTCGGGGAAGCGCTCCCGTAGGGCGCCCACCAGCAAGCGGGCGGCCGCCGGCTTCAGCAGCCCCGCCATGTCCTGGGGGCGGGGCGGGGGGGTCACGGGGGGGCACGGGGGGGCACGGGGGGGCAGGGGGACCCCACCCCCCACCTCCCAGCCCGTCTTGATCCCCCCCGCCCCCGCGGTTTGGGGGAGTTGGGGACCCCCAAATCCACCCCCCAGCCCCCCAAGACCCCCCAAACCCCCTTCCCATCCCCTCCAGGCTCCCCAAAATCCCCCCAAGACCCCCCAAACCCCCTTCCCACCCCCCCAATCCCCCTCCAGGCTCCCCAAAACCCCCCCAAGACCCCCCAAACCCCCTTCCCACCCCCTCAATCCCCCTCCAGGCTCCCCAAAATCCCCCCAAGACCCCCCAAATCCCCCTCCCATCTCCTCCAGACTCCCCAAAATCCCCCCAAGACCCCCCAAACCCCCTTCCCACCCCCCCAATCCCCCTCCAGGCTCCCCAAAACCCCCCCAAGACCCCCCAAACCCCCTTCCCACCCCCTCAATCCCCCTCCAGGCTCCCCAAAATCCCCCCAAGACCCCCCAAATCCCCCTCCCATCTCCTCCAGACTCCCCAAAATCCCCCCAAGACCCCCCAAACCCCCTTCCCACCCCCCCAATCCCCCTCCAGGCTCCCCAAAACCCCCCCAAGACCCCCCAAACCCCCTTCCCACCCCTTAAGACCCCCCAAACCCCCTTCCCACCCCCCCAATCCCCATCCAGGCTCCCCAAAATTCCCCCAAGACCCCTCCAACCCCCTTCCCACCCCCCCAATCTCCCTCCAGGCTCCCCAAAATCCCCCCAAGACCCCCCAAATCCCCCTCCCATCCCCTCCAGGCTCCCCAAAATCCCCCCAAGACCCCCCAAACCCCCTTCCCACCCCTTAAGACCCCCCAAACCCCCTTCCCACCCCCCCAATCCCCATCCAGGCTCCCCAAAATCCCCCCAAGACCCCCCCAAACCCCCTTCCCACCCCTTAAGACCCCCCAAACCCCCTTCCCACCCCCCCAATCCCCCTCCAGGCTCCCCAAAATCCCCCCAAGACCCCCCAAATCCCCCTCCCATCCCCTCCAGGCTCCCCAAAATCCCCCCAAGACCTCCCAAACCCCCTTCCCACCCCCCCAATCCCCATCCAGGCTCCCCAAAATCCCCCCAGAACCCCTCAAATCCCCCTCCCATCCCCTCCAGGCTCCCCAAAATCCCCCAAGACCCCCCAAACCCCCTTCCCACCCCCCCAATCCCCATCCAGGCTCCCCAAAATCCCCCCAAGACCTCCCAAACCCCCTTCCCATCCCCTCCAGGCTCCCCAAAATCCCCCCAAGACCCCCCAAATCCCCCTCCCATCCCCTCCAGGCTCCCCAAAATCCCCCCAGAACCCCTCAAATCCCCCTCCCATCCCCTCCAGGCTCCCCAAAATCCCCCCAAGACCCCCCAAATCCCCCTCCCATCCCCTCCAGGCTCCCCAAAATCCCCCCAAGACCCCTCAAATCCCCCTCCCATCCCCTCCAGGCTCCCCAAAATCCCCCCAAGACCCCCCAAATCCCCCTCCCATCCCCTCCAGGCTCCCCAAAATCCCCCCAAGACCCCCCAATCCCCCTCCCATCCCCTCCAGGCTCCCCAAAATCCCCCCAAGACCCCTCAAATCCCCCTCCCATCCCCTCCAGGCTCCCCAAAATCCCCCCAAGACCCCCCAAATCCCCCTCCCATCCCCTCCAGGCTCCCCAAAATCCCCCCAAGACCCCCCAAATCCCCCTCCCATCCCCTCCAGGCTCCCCAAAATCCCCCCAAGACCCCCCAATCCCCCTCCCATCCCCTCCAGGCTCCCCAAAATCCCCCCAAGACCCCTCAAATCCCCCTCCCATCCCCTCCAGGCTCCCCAAAATCCCCCCAAGACCCCCCAATCCCCCTCCCATCCCCTCCAGGCTCCCCAAAATCCCCCCAAGACCCCTCAAATCCCCCTCCCATCCCCTCCAGGCTCCCCAAAATCCCCCCAAGACCCCCCAATCCCCCTCCCATCCCCTCCAGGCTCCCCAAAATCCCCCCAAGACCCCCCAATCCCCCTCCCATCCCCTCCAGGCTCCCCAAAATCCCCCCAAGACCCCTCAAATCCCCCTCCCATCCCCTCCAGGCTCCCCAAAATCCCCCCAAGACCCCCCAAATCCCCCTCCCATCCCCTCCAGGCTCCCCAAAATCCCCCCAAGACCCCCCAAATCCCCCTCCCATCCCCTCCAGGCTCCCCAAAATCCCCCCAAGACCCCCCAAATCCCCCTCCCATCCCCTCCAGGCTCCCCAAAATCCCCCCAAGACCCCTCAAATCCCCCTCCCATCCCCTCCAGGCTCCCCAAAATCCCCCCAAGACCCCCCAATCCCCCTCCCATCCCCTCCAGGCTCCCCAAAATCCCCCCAAGACCCCTCAAATCCCCCTCCCATCCCCTCCAGGCTCCCCAAAATCCCCCCAAGACCCCCCAATCCCCCTCCCATCCCCTCCAGGCTCCCCAAAATCCCCCCAAGACCCCCCCCAAATCCCCCTCCCATCCCCTCCAGGCTCCCCAAAATCCCCCCAAGACCCCCCAAATCCCCCTCCCATCCCCTCCAGGCTCCCCAAAATCCCCCCAAGACCCCTCAAATCCCCCTCCCATCCCCTCCAGGCTCCCCAAAATCCCCCCAAGACCCCCCAATCCCCCTCCCATCCCCTCCAGGCTCCCCAAAATCCCCCCAAGACCCCCCCCAAACCCCCTTCCCACCCTCCCCATCCCCCCCCCCCCCCAAACCTTGATGCAGAGGATGTGGGTGCCGGCGGCCACCAGCTCGCGGGCCAGGGCCAGGTAGTAGTCGAGGGTGTACTTGGTGCGGGTGGGGTCGGCCACGTCGCCGGTGTAGGAGAGGGCGGCCTCCACCACCGCGCCCGCCCGCCCGGCCGCCTCCACCCCCAGCAGCAGGTTGGGGAGGTAGTTGAGGGCGTCGAAGACGCGGAAGATGTCCATCCCGTTGGCCACCGCCACCTCGCAGAAGCTGGGGGGGGGCGAAGCGGGGGGAAGGAGGGGGTCCTCGTGTCACTCCCCCCCTCCCTGTGTCCCCTCCTGTGTCCCCGTGTCGCCTCATCCCTCCGTGTCTCCCCGTGTCCCCAAATCCCTCCGTGTCCCCGGCTCCATCCATGTCCCCATGTCCATCCGTGTCCCCATGTGCCTTCATCCCTCCATGTCCCCCCCATCCCCGTGTCGCCTCATCCCTCCGTGTCTCCCCGTGTCCCCAAATCCCTCCGTGTCCCCATGTCCCTCCCTGTCCCCATGTCCCTCCACGTCCCTGTGTCCCCCCACGTCCCCGTGTCCCCTCATCCCTCCATGTCTCCCCATGTCCCACCACATCCCTATGTCCCCCCATGCCCCCAGGTCCCCCCATGTCCCCAAGTCTTCCCACGTCCCCAGGTCCCCCCATGTCCCCGTGTCCCCTCATCCCTCCATGTCCCCCCATGTCCCCTTATCCCTCCATGTCTCCCCATGACCCCATGTCCCCACGTCCCCATGTCCCCCTATGCCCCCAAGTCCCCCCATGTCCCCATGTCCCCTCATCCCTCCATGTCCCCCCACGTCCCCCCATGTCCCCATGTCCCCCCACGTCCCCAGGTCCCCATGTCCCCTCATGTCCCCATGCCCCCCCACGTCCCCGTGTCCCCTCATCCCTCCACGTCCCCCCATGTCCCCCTATCCCTTCATGTCCCTCCATGTCCCCATGTCCCCCCATGTCCCCCCACGTCCCCACATCCCCCCATGTCCCCTCATCCCTCCATGCCCCCCCACGTCCCCATGTCCCCCTGTGCCCCCAGGTCCCCCCATGTCCCCATGTCCCCGTGTCCCCTCATCCCTCCATGCCCCCCCACGTCCCCCCGTGCCCCCAAGTCCCCCCACATCCCCGTGTCCCCTCATCCCTCCACGTCCCCCCATGTCCCCTTATACCTTCATGTCCTTCCACGTCCCCATGTCCCCCCATGTCCCCTCATCCCCCCACATACCCATGTCCCCCTGTGCCCCCAGGTCCCCCCATGTCCCCGTGTCCCCTCATCCTTCCATGCCCCCCTACGTCCCCTTATCCCTTCATGTCCTTCCACGTCCCCGTGTCCCCTCATCCCCCCGCGCCCCCAAGTCCCCCCACGTCCCCGTGTCCCCTCATCCCCCCACGTCCCCCCATGTCCCCTCATCCCCCTATGTCCCCATGTCCCCCCCGTGTCCCCCCATGTCCCCGCGTCCCCCCGCTGACCGGTAGACGACGTTGTCGGGGTAGTTGGTGTAGCCGACGGCGTTGGCGCCGCGCAGCAGCATCTGGAAGGGGATGTTGGGGACCAGGCGCCGCAGCTCCCGCAGCCGCTCCCAGGGGCACTCGTGCAGGAACCGCATGGCCACGTCGAAGGTGGCGCCTGCCGGACACGCCCCGCCCCCGGGACGTCACCTGGGGCAAGCCCCGCCCCCTCCCGTGCAAGCCCCGCCCCTCCCGTGCAAGCCACGCCCCCTTGTGCAAACCCCGCCCCTTTGCGCAAGCCCCCCCCCCCGCCACCCTTCCCACCTCTGCTGCATGGCTTAGTGCCCCCCTGCAAGCCCCGCCCCCTGGTGAAACCCCACCCCCATTAGCCACGCCCACCCGACAAAGCCCCGCCTTTAGACACCCTGCACCAGTGAAGCCCCGCCCCCAAGCCCCACCCCTTCCCATGGGAAGGCCCCGCCCCTCTAAGCCACGCCCCCCCTCCCGGCCACAC
Source organism: Platalea leucorodia (assembly GCF_965183815.1). Lineage (NCBI taxonomy): Eukaryota > Metazoa > Chordata > Aves > Pelecaniformes > Threskiornithidae > Platalea > Platalea leucorodia. The sequence continues at coordinate 12,788 of NW_028121120.1, forward strand.
CCTCTGGGCATAGCCCCACCCCCGAGGCATCCCCACCAATGCCCCACCCCGCGACCACACCCCTTCAAGCCCCACCCCCTCGCTGAAGCCCCACCCACCAGGGGGCAGTTCCACCCCTGAGACCACACCCCTTCAAGCCCCGCCCCTTCCCCAAACCCCGCCCCCTCGCTGAAGCCCCGCCCACTGGAGCAACCCCACCCTGAGACCACACCCCTTCAAGCCCCGCCCCTTCCCAAAACCCTGGCCCCTCCTGAAGCCCCGCCCCCGGGGCAACCCCACCAATGCCCTGCCCTGAGACCACACCCCTTCAAGCTCCGCCCCTTCCCGAAGCCCCGCCCCCTCGCTGAAGCCCCGCCCACTGGAGCAACCCCACCCCGAGACCACACCCATTCAAGCCCCGCCCCTTCCCAAACCCCCGCCCCCTCGCCGAAGCCCCGCCCCCTGGAGCATCCCTCCCATTGACCCCGCACACCCCATCCCCATGGTGACCCACCCCGAGACCCCGCCCACTCAGGCCACGCCCCTCAGAGACCACGCCCCCCCTTTCCACAGGCCACGCCCCCTCCTCACCTCCCCAGGTCTCCATGCTGCAGAGGGGGCTGAGGGCGTGGGCGACGAAGGGGGCGACGCGGGCGAGGTCGCGGGTGCGGACGCGGGTGGCGAGCAGGGATTGGTGGGCGTCGCGGAAGGTGGTGTCGGTGAGGAGCAGCCCCCGGTGAGCCCGCACCGCCCGGGCGAAGCCCCCCGGGCCCTCCCGCGCCAGCACCGCCCGCAGCCCCGCCGGGGGGGGCCCTGCCGCGGCGGGGAGGGGGCGGTGAGCGGCGCCGGGCGGGCGGCGGGCGCAGGCCGGGCACGCGCCGAGCACGCGCCACGCGTAGGCTGGGCACGCGCCGTGGCGTGTCGGGCACACGCCAAGCACGCGGCGTGCGTAGGCCGGGCACGCGCCACCGACACGCCAAGCACACGCCAAGCACGTGGCATGTATAGACCAGGCACACACTAAGCACACGCCAAGCACACGGCGTGTATAGGCCAAGCACACGCCAAGCACACGCCAAGCACACGGCGTGTATAGGCCGGGCACATGGCAAGCACACGCCAAGCACACGCCAAGCACACGGCGTGCATAGGCCGGGCACACGCCAAGCACACGCCAAGCACACGGCGTGCATAGGCCGGGCACACGCCAAGCACACGCCAAGCACACGCTAAGCACACGGCGTGTATAGGCCAAGCACACGCCAAGCACACGCCAAGCACACGGCGTGCATAGGCCGGGCACACGCCAAGCACACGCCAAGCACACGGCGTGTATAGGCCGGGCACACGCCAAGCACACGCCAAGCACACGCTAAGCACACGGCGTGTATAGGCCGGGCACATGGCAAGCACACGCCAAGCACACGCCAAGCACACGGCGTGCATAGGCCGGGCACACGCCAAGCACACGCCAAGCACACGCTAAGCACACGGCGTGTATAGGCCAAGCACACGCCAAGCACACGCCAAGCACACGGCGTGCATAGGCCGGGCACACGCCAAGCACACGCCAAGCACACGGCGTGTATAGGCCGGGCACACGCCAAGCACACGCCAAGCACACGCTAAGCACACGGCGTGTATAGGCCGGGCACATGGCAAGCACACGCCAAGCACACGCCAAGCACACGGCGTGCATAGGCCGGGCACACGCCAAGCACACGCCAAGCACACGCTAAGCACACGGCGTGTATAGGCCGGGCACATGCCACAGACACATCAAGCACACGGCATGCATAGGCCGGGCACATGCCAAGCACACGGCAAGCACACGCCAAGCACACGGCATGCATAGGCCGGGCACACGCCAAGCACACGCCGGGCACACGCCAAGCACACGCCAAGCACACGCCAAGCACACGCCATCCATAGGCCGGGCACACGCCAAGCACACGCCAAGCACACGCCAAGCACACGCCAAGCACACGGCGTGCATAGGCCGGGCACACGCCAAGCACACGCCAAGCACACGCTAAGCACATGGCGTGTATAGGCCGGGCACACGCCAAGCACACGCCAAGCACACGCCAAGCACACGGCGTGCATAGGCCGGGCACACGCCAAGCACACGCCAAGCACACGCCAAGCACACGCCATCCATAGGCCGGGCACACGCCAAGCACACGCCAAGCACACGCCAAGCACACGCCATGCATAGGCTGTGCCCACGCGGCAGCGTGCCAGGCACACACGATCACACGCCAGGCACACGCCAGGCACACGCCAGGCACACGCCAAGCACAGGCGTGCATAGGCCGGGCACGCGCCAAGCACACGCCAAGCACACGCCAAGCACACGCCAAGCACACAGCATGCATAGGCCGGGCACACGCCAAGCACACGCCAAGCACACGCTAAGCACATGGCGTGTATAGGCCGGGCACACGCCAAGCACACGCCAAGCACACGCTAAGCACATGGCATGTATAGGCCGGGCACACGCCAAGCACACGCCATGCATAGGCCGGGCACACGCCACAGACACATCAAGCACACGGCATGCATAGGGCGGGCACACGCCAAGCACACGCCGGGCACACGCCAAGCACACGCCAAGCACACGCCAAGCACACGCCATGCATAGGCTGTGCCCACGCGGCGGCGTGCCAGGCACACACGATCACACGCCAGGCACACGCCAAGCACACGCCGCGCCCCGCCCCTCCCCCGCTCACCCATGGGCACCGGGGGGGGGATGGGCTCCACCAGCGCCGCCTTGGCCTTGACCGGGAGGGGGGTGCTGGGGCCGTTCACCATCACGTGACCTGCGGGGGGGGGAGGGGGGGGCACGTGGGACCCCCCGAAACCCCAGGGACCCCCCCAAACCCCTCCCAGCTCCCCCAGAGCCCCCCAGTTCCCCTCCCAGTCCCCCCAGTGTCCCCCCAAGACCCCCCCCAGCCCCCGCAGGGACCCCTTAGAGCCCCCAGGACCCCCCAGTTCCCCTCCCAGCCCCCCCAGGACCCCCCCAGGGCCCCCCAGTTCCCCTCTCAGCCCCCCCAGAACCCCCCCAGGGCCCCCCAGTTCCCCTCCCAGCCCCCCCAGGGACCCCTTAGAGCCCCCAGGACCCCCCAGTTCCCCTCCCAGCCCCCCCCGAGCCCCCAGAACCCCCCTAGGGCCCCCCAGTTCCCCTCCCAGCCCCCCCAGGACCCCCCCAGGGCCCCCCAGTTCCCCTCTCAGCCCCCCCAGAACCCCCCCAGGGCCCCCCAGTTCCCCTCCCAGCCCCCCCAGGGACCCCTTAGAGCCCCCAGGACCCCCCAGTTCCCCTCCCAGCCCCCCCCGAGCCCCCAGGGACCCCCCCAGGGACCCCCAGTTCCCCTCCCAGCCCCCCCAGGACCCCCCCAGGGCCCCCCAGTTCCCCTCTCAGCCCCCCCAGGGACCCCTGTGAGCCCCCAGGACCCCCCAGTTCCCCTCCCAGCCCCCCCAGAGCCCCCAGAACCCCCCTAGGGCCCCCCAGTTCCCCTCCCAGCCCCCCCAGGACCCCCCCAGGGCCCCCCAGTTCCCCTCTCAGCCCCCCCAGAACCCCCCCAGGGCCCCCCAGTTCCCCTCCCAGCCCCCCCAGGGACCCCTTAGAGCCCCCAGGACCCCCCAGTTCCCCTCCCAGCCCCCCCCGAGCCCCCAGGGACCCCCCCAGGGCCCCCCAGTTCCCCTCCCAGCCCCCCCAGGACCCCCCCAGGGCCCCCCAGTTCCCCTCTCAGCCCCCCCAGTGTCCCCCCAGAGCCCCCCCCGCAGCCCCCATACCCAGATAGTGAAGCAACTTCTGGGCCCGATTCTGGCCGGGGCGGAGGTGGAAGAGTTCGGGGTTCTCGTCGATGAACTGGGTGTCGGCCGCGCCCCCCAAAAACTGGGGGTGGGCCAGGACGTTCTGCAGGAAGGGGATGTTCGTCTGCGCGAGACGCGCTCGTTAGCGGGCGACGCGCGAGGGGCCGGCCGCCATGTCGTCGTCGTCGTCGTCGTCGTCGTCGTCCCCCCCCTTTCCTCGTGCGACGCACGGGGACCCCGGTGCGGTGCACGACCCCGCCAGCCCGTTGTGCGTCGCACGAGGGCCCCCCAATACCCTCCCCGTGCATCTCCCGCCCCCCCCAAAGCCCCGGGGTCCCCCCAAAGCCCCCAGAGACCCCCCCCAAAGCCACAAGGAACCCCCAAAGCCCCCAGAGACCCCCCAAAAAGCCTCAGGGTCCCCCCCAAAGCCTCCAGGTCCCCCCCAAAACCCCGGGGTCCCCCCTAAAGCCACAAGGACAACCCCAAATCCCCCAGAGACCCCCCAAAAAGCCTCAGGATCCCCCCCAAAACCCCAGGATCCCCCCAAATCCCCCAGAGACCCCCCCAAAGCCCCCAGATTCCCCCCCAAAAGCCTCAGGGCCCCCCCAAAGCCCTCACAGACCCCTCTGAAAGCCTCAGAGTCCCCCCAAAGCCCCCAGAGAATCCCCAAAAGCCCCCAGATTCCCCCCAAAAAAGCCTCAGGGTCCCCTCAAATCCCCCAGAGACCCCCCCAAAGCCCCAGAGTCCGCCCCAAAAGCCTCAGGGTCCCCTCAAATCCCCCAGAGACCCCCCCAAATCCCCAGGATCCCCCCCAAAACCCCGGGGTCCCCCCCCAAAGCCCCACCTTGACCCCGCGGATGCGGAACTCGGCCAGGGCCCGGCTCATCTTGGCGGCGGCGGCCGGCTGGTCGGGCCCGTGGGCCACCACTTTGACCAGCAGGGAGTCGTAGTGGGGGGAGATCAGGGCCCCCTGGAAAGCCGAGGCCCCGTCCAGGCGGATCCCCATCCCCTCGCCGCTGCGGAACACCTGCCGGCACCCCCAGACCCTATAGACAACCCTATAGGCGCCCGCGGGCCCTAAAGGGTCCTGCGGGGCCCCTATACAGCCTCCTGCGGGCACCCACCCGCCACCCAGAGCCCCACAGAGCCTCCTATGGGCACCCCACGACCTACAGAGCCCCTATAGAGCTTCCTACAGGCACTTATGGACCCTATAGGGTCCCACGGAGCCCCTATAGGGCCTCCTATGGGCACCTATAGGCTCTACGTGGTCCCACAGAGTCCCTATAGAGCCTCTTATGGGTACCTATCCACTCCACGGAGCCTCCTATGGGCACCCCACAACCTACAGAGCCCCTATAGAGCTTCCTACAGGCACCTATGGACCCTATAGGGTCCCACGGAGCCCCTATAGGGCCTCCTATGGGCACCTATAGGCTCTATGTGGCCCCATGGAATCCCTATAGAGCCTCTTATGGGCACCTATCCACTCCACAGAGCCTCCTATGGGCACCCCGCAACCTACAGAGCCCCTATAGAGCTTCCTACAGGCACCTATGGACCCTATAGGGTCCCACGGAGCCCCTATAGGGCCTCCTATGGGCACCTATAGGCTCTATGTGGTCCCACAGAGCCCCTATAGAGCCTCTTATGGGACCCTATCCACTCCACAGAGCCTCCTATGGGCACCCCTCCATCCCATAGAGCCCCCTACAGGCACCCCCAGACCCTATAGAAAACCCTATAGGCGCCCGCGGGCCCTAAAGGGTCCTGCGGGGCCCCTATACAGCCTCCTGCAGGCACCCACCCGCCACCCAGCACCTCCTATGGGCACCCCACGACCTGCAGAGCCCCTATAGAGCTTCCTACAGGCACCTATGGACCCTATAGGGTCCCACGGAGCCCCTATAGAGCCTCCTATGGGCACCTATAGGCTCTACGTGGTCCCACAAAGCCCCTACAGAACCTGTTATGGGCACCTATCCACTCCACAGAGCCTCCTATGGGCACCCCTCCATCCCATAGAGCCTCTATAGAGTCTCCTACAGGCACCTATGGACCCTATAGAGTCCCATGGAGCCCCTATAGAGCCTCCTACAAGCACCCCTTCGCCCCACAGGGTCCCACAAAGCCTCCTACAGGCACTTATGGGCCCTATATGGTCCTACAAACCCCTATAGAGCCTCCTGCGGGCACCTATGGGCCCTATATGGTCCCACAGAGCCCCTATAGAGCCTCCTGCGGGCACCTACGGGCCCTATATGGTCCTACAACCCCCTATAGAGCCTCCTGTGGGCACTTATGGGCCCTATATGGTCCCACGGAGCCCCTATAGAGCCTCCTGCGGGCACCTACGGGCCCTATATGGTCCCACAGAGCCCCTATAGAGCCTCCTGTGGGCACCTACGGGCCCTATATGGTCCCACGGAGCCCCTATAGAGCCTCCTGCGGGCACCTACGGGCCCTATATGGTCCTACAACCCCCTATAGAGCCTCCTGTGGGCACCTATGAACCCTATATGGTCCTACAACCCCCTATAGAGCCTCCTGCGGGCACCTACGGGCCCTATATGGTCCTACAACCCCCTATAGAGCCTCCTGTGGGCACTTATGGGCCCTATATGGTCCCACGGAGCCCCTATAGAGCCTCCTGCGGGCACTTATGGGCCCTATATGGTCCCACGGAGCCCCTATAGAGCCTCCTGCGGGCACCTATGGGCCCTATATGGTCCCACAGAGCCCCTATAGAGCCTCCTGCCGGCACCTATGGACCCTATATGGGGGTCTAATGGGAGGGGTCCTAGGGGAGTCCCGGGGGGGTCCCATGAGGGGGTCCTAGGAGGGGGGACCTATAGGGGTCCCATAGGGGGGTCCCAAGGGTGGGGGGTCCCAAGGGGGTCCCATAGGGGGGGTCCCAAGGTGGGGGTCCTATGGGGGGGTTCCAGTGTGGGGTCCTAGGGGTGATCCCATAGGGGGGCCCCAGGGGGGTCCTAAGGGGGGGTCTGGGGGGGTCCCAAGGGTGGGGGTCCCATGGGGGGGCCCTGGGTGGGGGTCCCAAGAGACTCAAGGGGGTGAGGGGGTCCCCAAGGTGGGGTGAGCGGGTGTCCCCAAGGTGAGGGGGGTCCCCAAGGAGGGGTGGGGGGTCCTCAAGGTGGGGGGGTGTCCCCAAGGTGGGTGGGGGGTCCCCAAGGTGGGGGGGGTGTCCCCAAGGAAGGGTGGGGGGTCCCAAGGTGGGGTGAGGGGGTCCCCAAGGAGGGGTGAGGGGTCCCCAAGGTGGGGTGGGGGGGTCCCCAAGGTGGGGAGGGTGTCCCCAAGGAAGGGTGGGGGGTCCCCAAGGTGGGGTGAGGGGGTCCCCAAGGTGGGGGGTCCCAAGGTGGGGGGGGGTCCCCAAGGTGGGGGGGGGTCCCAAGGTGGGGTGAGGGGGTCCCCAAGGTGGGGTGAGGGGGTCCCCAAGGTGGGCGGGGTGTCCCAGGGTGGGGTGAGGGTGTCCCCAAGGTGGGGTGAGGGGGTGTCCCCAAGGTGAGGGGGGGTCCCAAGGTGGGGTGAGGGGGTCCCCAAGGTGGGGTGGTGTCCCCAAGGTGGGGGGGGTGTCCCAGGGTGGGGTGAGGGGGTCACCAAGGTGGGGTGAGGGGGTCCCCAAGGCGGGGGGGGGGTCCCCAAGGCGGGGGGGGGGGTCCCCAAGGTGGGGTGAGGAGGTCCCAAGGTGGGGGGGGTGTCCCAGGGTGGGGTGAGGGGGTCCCCAAGGTGGGGTGAGGGGGTGTCCCCAAGGTGAGGGGGGATCCCAAGGTGGGGTGAGGGGGTCCCCAAGTCGGGGTGGGAGGGTCCCCAAGGCGGGGGGGTCCCAAGGTGGGGTGAGGGGGTCCCCAAGGTGGGGTGAGGGGGTGTCCCCAAGGTGAGGGGGGGTCCCAAGGTGGGGTGAGGGGGTCCCCAAGGTGGGGGGGGTGTCCCAGGGTGGGGTGAGGGGGTCACCAAGGTGGGGTGAGGGGGTCCCCAAGGCGGGGTGGGGGGGTCCCCAAGGCGGGGGGGTCCCAAGGTGGGGTGAGGGGGTCCCCAAGGCGGGGGGGTCCCATGGGGGCACCTCGATGCGCCCGGTGTCGGGCTGGAAGCCGCGAGCGGGGTCCTCGGTGGTGACGCGGCACTGGATGGCGCAGCCGTTCACCCGGATGCTCTCCTGCCGCAGCCCCAGCTCCGGCAGCGACCGCCCCGCCGCCACCTGCAGCTGAGCGTGGACCAGGTCCACGCTGGCCGGGGGTCACCGGGGGGGACCCCAATATTTGGGGAGGACCCCGGTGTTTGGGGGGGACCCCGGTGTTTGGGGGGGACCGGAGCATCCCGCATCCCGCATCCCTCCAGGGGCCCAGAACCATCCTGCAACCCCCCCACCCCAGGGACCCAGGTGTCCAGGGGGGGCACCCAGGCATTTGGGGGGCACCCTGGCATCTGGGGGGGACCCCAGCCTTTGGGGGGACCCTGGTATTTGGGGGGGACCCCGGTATTTGGGGGACCAGAGCATCCCGCATCCCTCCGGCCACCCAACCATCCCGGGAAGCAGAAGCATCCCGTAACCCCCTGCACCCAGGGGGGGCACCCATGCATCCTGGGAGGGCACCCAGGCATTTGGGGGGCACCCTGGCATCTGGGGGGACCCTGGCATCTGGGGGGACCCCGGTATTTGGGGGGGACCCCGGTATTTGGGGGACCAGAGCATCCCGTATCCCTCCGGGCACCCAACCATCCCGGGAAGCAGAAGCAGCCCGTAACCCCCTGCACCCAGGGGGGACCCCGGCGTCCCAGGGGGGGCACCCATGCGTCCTGGGGGGCCACCCAGGCATTTGGGGGGCACCCTGGCATCTGGGGGGGACCCCAGCCTTTGGGGGGACCCCGGTATTTGGGGGGGACCCCGGTATTTGGGGGACCAGAGCATCCCGCATCCCTCCGGCCACCCAACCATCCCGGGAAGCAGAAGCAGCCCGTAACCCCCTGCACCCAGGGGGGACCCCGGCGTCCCGGGGGGGGCACCCATGCGTCCTGGGGGGGCACCCAGGCACCCAGGGGGGCACCCAGGGGTGGACACTCACTCGGTGATCTCTTCGGTGACCGTGTGCTCCACTTGCAGGCGGGAGTTGACCTCGATGAAGTAGTAATCCCCGTTCTGATCCACCAGGAACTCCACCGTCCCCGCGTTCTCGTAGCCCACCTGCGGCACCCCCGCCACCGTCAGCCCGGACCTCGGGGTCCCCTTGGGTGCCTGGGTGCCCCCCTGGATCCCAGGGTGCCCCCCTGGGCTCCTGGGTGCCCCCCTGGGCTCTTGGGTGCTCCCCTGGGCTCCTGGGTGCCTCCCTGGGCTCCTGGGTCCCCCCTTGACTCCTGGGTGCTCCCCAGGGCTCCTGGGTCCCTCTCTGGACTCTTGGGTGCCCCCCTGGACTCTTGGGTGCCCCCTGGACTCCTGGGTGCCCCCCTGGGCTCCTGGGTCCCTCTCCAGACTCTTGGGTGCCCCCCTGGGCTCCTGGGTCCCCCCATGGACTCCTGGGTCTCTCTCTGGACTCCTGGGTGCCCCCCTGGACTCCTGGGTGCCCCACAGGGCTCTTGGGTGCCACCCTGGGCTCCTGGGTGCCCCCCTGGATCCCTGGGTCCCCCCCTGGGCTCCTGGGTGCTCCCCTGGGCTCCTGGGTCCCTCTCTGGACTCTTGGGTGCCCCCCTGGACTCCTGGGTGCCCCCCTGGGCTCCTGGGTCCCTCTCCAGGCTCCTGGGTGCCCTCCTGGACTCTTGGGTGCCCCCTGGATCCCTGGGTGCCCCCCTTGACTCCTGGGTCCCCCCCCTGGCTCCTGGGTGCCCCCCTGGGCTCCTGGGTGACCCCTGGGCTCCTGGGTCCCTCTCTGGACTCCTGGGTGCCCCCCTGGAATCCTGGGTGCCCCCCGGGGCTCCTGGGTGCCACCCGTGGCTCCTGGGTGCCCCCCTGGATCCCTGGGTCCCTCTCTGGACTCTTGGGTGCCCCCCTGGACTCCTGGGTGCCCCCCTTGACTTCTGGGTGCTCCTGTGGGCTCCTGGGTCCCTCTCCGGACTCTTGGGTGCCCCTCTGGATCCCTGGGTCCCCCCGTGGCTCCTGGGTGCTCCCCTGGACTCCTGGGTCCCTCTCTGGACTCCTGGGTCCCTCTCTGGACTCTTGGGTGCCCCTCTGGATCCCTGGGTCCCCCCGTGGCTCCTGGGTGCTCCCCTGGACTCCTGGGTCCCTCTCTGGACTCCTGGGTCCCTCTCTGGACTCTTGGGTGCCACTCTGGATCCCTGGGTCCCCCCCATGGCTCCTGGGTGCCCCCGTGGCTCCTGGGTCCCTCTCCGGACTCCTGGGTGCCCCCCTGGATCCCTGGGTGCCCCCCTTGACTCCTGGGTGCTCCCCTGGGCTCCTGGGTGACCCCATGGACTCCTGGGTCTCTCTCTGGACTCCTGGGTGCCCCCCTGGACTCCTGGGTGCCCAACAGGGCTCTTGGGTGCCACCCTGGGCTCCTGGGTGCCCCCCTGGATCCCTGGGTCCCCCTGTGGCTCCTGGGTGCCCCCCTGGACTCCTGGGTGCCACCCTTCACTCCTGGGTGCTCCTGTGGGCTCCTGGGTCCCTCTCCGGACTCTTGGGTGCCCCCCTGGATTTCTGGGTGCCCCCCTGGATCCCTGGGTCCCCCTGTGGCTCCTGGGTGCCCCCCTGGACTCCTGGGTGCCACCCTTCACTCCTGGGTGCTCCTGTGGGCTCCTGGGTCCCTCTCCGGACTCTTGGGTGCCCCCCTGGATTTCTGGGTGCCTCCCTGGGCTCCTGGGTGCCCCCCTTGACTCCTGGGTGCCCCCCTGGATTCCTGGGTCCCTCTCTTGACTCCTGGGTGCCCCCTGGATCCCTGGGTGACCCCCTGGACTCCTGGATCTCTCTCTGGACTCTTGGGTGCCACCCTGGATCCTTGGGTCCCCCCCATGGCTCCTGGGTGCCCCCATGGCTCCTGGGTCCCTCTCTGGACTCCTGGGTGCCCCCCCTGGGCTCTGGGGTCCCTCCCCGGACCCCCGGGTGCCCCCCCGGACCCCCGGGGTGCGGGGTACCTGCTGGGCGAGGCGGACGGCGTCGCTGGCCAGGCGGGCGCGGAGCTCGGGGTGCAGGCGGGCGGCCGGGGCGATTTCCACCACCTTTTGGTGGCGGCGTTGGATGGAGCAATCCCGCTCGTAGAGGTGGACGACGTTCCCGTGCTGGTCCCCTGGGAAGGGCGGCGGGGTCAGAACGGGGGGGGGGCCGCGCACCCCAAAAAGGGACCCAGGCCTCCGGGTGCCCTCACCCCCCCCCCCCACTGAGGGTCCCCGGGGCACCCAGGGGGTCCAGGGGGGCACCCAGGGGTCCAGAGAGGGACCCAGGAGCCACAGGGGCACCCAGGAGCCATGGGGGGGACCCAGGTGTCTGCGCACCCCAAAAAGGGACCCAGGCATCCGGACACCCCCATCCTCCCTCCCATTAACTCCTGCCCCCAGCCCCCCCAAACCCAACTGGGCCCCCCCAAATCTCTCCCCCCCCCAGCCCCCCCGAAACCCTCAGACCCCCAAAATCTCCCAACTGCCCCCAAACCCCCTTGAGGTGCCCTAGGAGGAGCTGGGGACCCCCTCAAACCCATGAGGGCCCCCTGATCTCCAGGGTCCCCCCAAAGCCCCCAGAGACCCCCCCAAAAGCCTCAGGGTCCCCCCAAATCCCCCAGAGCCCCCCCCAAAGCCCCCAGAGACCCCCCCAAAAGCCTCAGAGTCCCCCCCAAAAGCCCTCATAGACCCCACCAAAAAGCCTCAGGGTCCCCCCAAAGCCCCCAGAGACCCCCCCAAAAGCCTCAGGGTCCCCCCAAATCCCCCAGAGCCCCCCCCAAAGCCCCCAGAGACCCCCCCAAAAGCCTCAGAGTCCCCCCCAAAAGCCCTCATAGACCCCACCAAAAAGCCTCAGGGTCCCCCCAAAGCCCCCAGAGACCCCCCAAAAAGCCTCAGGGTCCCCCCAAAGCCCCCAGAGAATCCCCAAAAGCCCTCATAGACCCCCCAAAAAGCCTCAGGGACCCCCTAAAACCTCCAAAGACCCCCCCAAAGCCCCCAGATTCCCCCCCAAAAGGCCCCAGATTCCCCCCAAAAAAGCCTCAGGGTCCCCCCAAAGCCCCCAGAGACCCCCCCAAAGCCCCCATATTCCCCCCCCAAAAGCCTCAGGGTCCCCCCAAAGCCCCCAGAGACCCCCCCAAAGCCCCCAGATTCCCCCCCAAAAGCCTCAGGGTCCCCCCAAAGCCCTCACAGACCCCTCTGAAAGCCTCAGAGTCCCCCCAAAGCCCCCAAAGAATCCCCAAAAGCCCCCAGATTCCCCCCAAAAAAGCCTCAGGGTCCCCCCAAATCCCCCAGAGACCCCCCCAAAGCCCTCAGAGACCCCCCCAAAAGCCTCAGAGTCCCCCCAAAGCCCCCAGAGACCCCCAAAAGCCCTCATAGACCCCCCCAAAAAGCCTCAGGGTCCCCCCAAAGCCCCCAGAGACACGCCCAAAGCCCCCAGATTCCCCCCCAAAAGCCTCAGGGTCCCCCCCAAATCCCCCAGAGACCCCCCCAAAAGCCTCAGGGTCCCCCCAAATCCCCCAAAGACCCCCCCAAATCCCCCAGAGCCCCCCCCAAAGCCCCCAGATTCCCCCCCAAAAGCCTCAGGGTCCCCCCAAATCCCCCAGAGACCCCCCCAAAGCCCCCAGAGACCCCCCCAAATCCCCCAGAGACCCCCCCAAAAGCCTCAGGGTCCCCCCAGAGACCCCCCCGAAGCCCCCCGCGCCGTACCCAGGATCTGGACCTCGATGTGCCGCGGGCGCTCGATGAATTTCTCCACGAAAAGGGCGCCGTTGCCGAAAGCGGCCAAAGCCTCCGAGGTGGCGCGGGGAAAAGCTCTCCTCCAGCTCCTGCGGACGCCCGGACGCCTGGGTCCCCCCGGACCCCTGGGTCCCCCCCCACCCACTCGGGTCCCCCCCACCCGCTTGGGTCCCCCCCACCCGCTCGGGTCCCCTCCCGGAGGCCTGGATCCCATCAGGATGCCTGGATCCCACCCAGAGGCCTGGGTCCCCCCCCCACCCACTTGGGTTCCTGGGGGAATTGGGGGTCCCAAGGGTTTGGGGGTCCTGGGTGCCAGGGTCCCATGGCAGGGGGTGTCTTGGGGTGGGGGTCCCAAGGATTTGGGGGTCCTGGGTGCCTGGGTCCCATGGCAGAGGGGGTCCTGGGGTGGGGGTCCCAAGGATTTGGGGTGCCTAGGTCCCATGGCAGGGGGGTCTTGGGGTGGGGGTCCCAAGGATTTGGGGTGCCTAGGTCCCATGGCAGGGGGGTCCTGGGGTGGGGGTCCCAAGGATTTGGGGGTCCGGGGTGCCTGGGTCCCATGGCAGGGGGGTGTCTTGGGGTGGGGGTCCCAAGGATTTGGGGGTCCTGGGTGCCTGGGTCCCATGGCAGAGGGGGTCCTGGGGTGGGGGTCCCAAGGATTTGGGGTGCCTAGGTCCCATGGCAGGGGGGTCTTGGGGTGGGGGTCCCAAGGATTTGGGGTGCCTAGGTCCCATGGCAGGGGGGTCCTGGGGTGGGGGTCCCAAGGATTTGGGGGTCCGGGGTGCCTGGGTCCCATGGCAGGGGGGTCTTGGGGTGGGGGTCCCAAGGATTTGGGGTGCCTGGGTCCCATGGCAGGGGGGGTCCCAAGGATTTGGGGGTCCTGGGTGCCAGGGTCCCATGGCAGGGGGGTCTTGGGGGGAGTCCCAAGGATTTGGGGGTCCTGGGTGCCTGGGTCCCATGGCAGGGGGGGTCCTGGGGTGGGGGTCCCAGGGATTTGGGGGTCCTGGGTGCCTGGGTCCCGTGGCAGGGGGGTCCCAGGGATTTGGGGGTCCCGGATGCTGGGGTCCCATGGCAGGGGGGGTCCTGGGGTGGGGGTCCCAGGGATTTGGGGGTCCTGGGTGCCAGGGTCCCATGGCAGGGGGGGTCCCCCGTACCTGGGGGGAGCGGACCACCCGCATGCCGCGGCCGCCGCCGCCGTGAGCCGCCTTGAAGATGATGGGGAAGCCGACCCGGTGGGCGAACTCCTGCGCCTCCGACAGCGCCGACACCGGCGCCGGCGTCCCCGGCACCACCGGCACTCCTGGGGTGGGGGGGGTGCCATCAGTGCCGGTGTTGGGGACCCCCGCCCCAGCAACCCCCAAACCCATTTAACCCCATCGCCCTCCCCTGGCACCCATAGCCCCCCCATAACCCCCAACAACCCCATAGCCCCCCCATAGCCTCCTGCAGCCCCCCAAAACCCCATAGCCTCCTGTAGCCCCCCAAAAACCCCCTAGGCCCCCATAGCCTCCTGCAGCCCCCCAAAAATCCCATAGCCCCCCCATAGCCTTCCGTAGCCTCCCAAAACCCCATAGCCCCCCCATAGCCTCCTGTAGCCCCCCAAAACCCCATAGCCCCCCCATAGACTCCTGTAGCCCCTCCAAAACCCCATAGGCCCCCCCATAGCCTCCTGTAGCCCCCCAACAAGCCCATAGGCCCCCATAGCCTCCTGCAGCCCCCCAAAAACCCCATAGCCCCCCCATAGCCTCCTGTAGCCCCCCAAAACCCCATAGCCCCCCCATAGACTCCTGTAGCCCCTCCAAAACCCCATAGCCCCCCCATAGACTCCTGCAGCCCCCCAACAACCCCATAGGCCCCCATAGCCTCCTGCAGCCCCCCAAAAACCCCATAGCCCCCCCATAGCCTCCTGTAGCCCCTCCAAAACCCCATAGCCCCCCCATAGCCTCCTGCAGCCCCCCAAAACCCCATAGGCCCCCCATAGTCTCCTGCAGCCCCTCAAAAAACCTATAGCCCCCCCATAGCCTTCCATAGCCTCCCCAAAACCCTATAGGCCTCATAACCCCCCCAAATAACCCCATAAGCACCCCATAACCCCCCAAATATCCCCATAACTCCCCCATAGCCCCCCCAAATAACCCCCAAACAACCCCATAACTCCCCCATACCCCCCATAACCCCCCCAAATAACCCCATAACCCCCCAAATAACCCGATAACCCCCCATAGCCCCCCCAAATAACCCCGTAACCCCCCATAACCCCCCCAAATAACCCCGTAAGTACCCCATAACCCCCCCAAATAACCCCATAAGCCCCCCATAGCCCCCCCAAATAACCCCATAACTCCCCCATAGCCCCCATAACCCCCCAAATGACCCCATAACCCCCCCATAACCCCCCCAAATAACCCCATAACCCCCATAGCCCCCCCAAATAACCCCATAACTCCCCCATAGCCCCCCCAAATAACCCCATAAGCCCCCATAGCCCCCCCAAATAACCCCATAACTCCCCCATAGCCCCCATAACCCCCCAAATGACCCCATAACCCCCCCATAACCCCCCAAATAACCCCATAACCCCCATAGCCCCCCCAAATAACCCCATAAGCCCCCCCCCAGCCCCCCCAACGCCCCCCACCGGCAGCGATGGCGATGCCGCGAGCCTCCACTTTATCCCCCATCTTGCGGACGACGGCGGGGGGGGGGCCCCACGAACCGGACCCCCGCGTCCAGGCAGGCCTGGGCGAAGTCGGCTCGCTCCGAGAGGAATCCGTATCCCGGGTGGATGGCGTCCACGCCGTTCTCCTGGGGGGGGAACCCAGGGGTCCGGGGGGGTTGTGTGACCCCCAGACCCCCAAGCATCTGGCTGGCCCCATCTCCAGGGGACCCAGATGACCCCCCTATAGGGGACCCAGCCCCATAGGGTCCCCAATCACGCCCCCCATAGGCTCCCCAGTCATCCCCCCTATAGGATCCCCAGTCATAGCCCCCAAGAGAACCCAGGCACACCCCTATAGGGGACCCAGGCAAGCCCCTATAGGGGACCCTGGCACGCCCCTATAGGGGACCCAGGCGTTCCCCATCCCATGGGACCCCAGCACACCCCCATAGGGGACCCCAGCACGCCCCTATAGGGGACCCAGGCGTTCCCCATCCCATGGGACCCCGGCACACCCCCATAGGGGACCCCAGCACACCCCTATAGGGGACCCAGGCATTCCCCATCCCATGGGACCCCGGCACACCCCCATAGGGGACCCCAGCACGCCCCTATAGGGGACCCAGGCATTCCCCATCCCATGGGACCCCAGCACACCCCCATAGGGGACCCCAGCACACCCCTATAGGGGACCCAGGCGTTCCCCATCCCATGGGACCCCGGCACACCCCCATAGGGGACCCCAGCACGCCCCTATAAGGGACACAGGCGTTCCCCATCCCATGGGACCCCTGCAAACCCCCATAGGGGACCCACACAAGCCCCTATAGGGGACCCAGGCGTTCCCCATCCCATGGGACCCCAGCACACCCCCATAGGGGACCCCGGCACACCCCTATAGGGGACCCAGGCATTCCCCATCCCATGGGACCCCGGCACACCCCTATAGGGGACCCCAGCACACCCCTATAGGGGACCCAGGCATTCCCCATCCCATGGGACCCCGGCACACCCCCATAGGGGACCCCAGCACGCCCCTATAGGGGACCCAGGCGTTCCCCATCCCATGGGACCCCAGCACACCCCCATAGGGGACCCCAGCACGCCCCTATAGGGGACACAGGCGTTCCCCATCCCATGGGACCCCAGCACGCCCCCATAGGGGACCCCAGCACGCCCCTATAGGGGACACAGGCGTTCCCCATCCCATGGGACCCCAGCACACCCCCATAGGGGACCCAGGCGTTCCCCATCCCATGGGACCCCAGCACACCCCCATAGGGGACCCACACAAGCCCCTATAGGGGACCCAGGCGTTCCCCATCCCATGGGACCCCAGCACACCCCCATAGGGGACCCTGGCACACCCCTATAGGGGACCCAGGCGTTCCCCATCCCATGGGACCCCAGCACACCCCCATAGGGGACCCTGGCACACCCCTATAGGGGACCCAGGCGTTCCCCATCCCATGGGACCCCCGGCACACCCCCATAGGGGACCCTGGCACACCCCTATAGGGGACCCAGGCGTTCCCCATCCCATGGGACCCCAGCACACCCCCATAGGGGACCCCAGCACGCCCCTATAGGGGACACAGGCGTTCCCCATCCCATGGGACCCCAGCACGCCCCCATAGGGGACCCCAGCACGCCCCTATAGGGGACACAGGCGTTCCCCATCCCATGGGACCCCAGCACGCCCCCATAGGGGACCCCAGCACACCCCCATAGGGGACCCAGGCATTCCCCATCCCATGGGACCCCAGCACACCCCCATAGGGGACCCCAGCACGCCCCTATAGGGGACCCAGGCATTCCCCATCCCATGGGACCCCAGCACACCCCCATAGGGGACCCCAGCACACCCCCATAGGGGACCCAGGCATTCCCCATCCCATGGGACCCCAGCACACCCCCATAGGGGACCCCAGCACACCCCTATAGGGGACCCAGGCGTTCCCCATCCCATGGGACCCCAGCACGCCCCTATAGGGGACCCACACAAGCCCCTATAGGGGACCCAGGCGTTCCCCATCCCATGGGACCCCAGCACACCCCCATAGGGGACCCACACAAGCCCCTATAGGGGACCCAGGCGTTCCCCATCCCATGGGACCCCAGCACGCCCCCATAGGGGACCCCAGCACGCCCCTATAGGGGACCCAGGTGTTCCCCATCCCATGGGACCCCAGCACACCCCCATAGGGGACCCCAGCACACCCCTATAGGGGACCCCGGCACGCCCCTATAGGGGACCCAGGTGTTCCCCATCCCATGGGACCCCAGCACACCCCCATAGGGGACCCTGGCACACCCCTATAGGGGACCCAGGCGTTCCCCATCCCATGGGACCCCAGCACGCCCCCATAGGGGACCCCAGCACGCCCCTATAGGGGACCCCAGCACGCCCCCATAGGGGACCCTGGCACACCCCTATAGGGGACCCAGGCGTTCCCCATCCCATGGGACCCCAGCACACCCCCATAGGGGACCCCAGCACACCCCTATAGGGGACCCAGGTGTTCCCCATCCCATGGGACCCCAGCACACCCCCATAGGGGACCCTGGCACACCCCTATAGGGGACCCAGGCGTTCCCCATCCCATGGGACCCCAGCACACCCCCATAGGGGACCCCAGCACGCCCCTATAGGGGACCCAGGCGTTCCCCATCCCATGGGACCCCAGCACACCCCCATAGGGGACCCCAGCACGCCCCTATAGGGGACCCCGGCACGCCCCCATAGGGGACGCGCCGCAGGGCGCACCTGGGCGACGCGGATGATGTCGGGGATGTGGAGGTAGGCCTGGACGGGGGGCAGCCCCCGCCCCACCAGGTAGGCCTCGTCCGCCTTCTGCCGGTGCATCTGCCCCGTGTCCTGCTCCGAGTACACGGCCACCGTCCGGATCCCCAGCTCCGTGCACGCCCGGAACACCCGGATGGCGATCTCGCCTGGGGGGGACACAGGGACATGGGGACACCTTGGGGACACCCCGTCCCGCTGGGGACATGGGGATGGGGACACCCTGGGGACATCCCCATTGGGAAGGGGACACGGCCACCGTCCGGATCCCCAGCTCCGTGCACGCCCGGAACACCCGGATGGCGATCTCGCCTGGGGGGGACACGGGGACATGGGGACACCTTGGGGACACCCCGTCCCGCTGGGGACATGGGGATGGGGACACCCTGGGGACATCCCCGCTGGGAGGGGGACACGGCCACCGTCCGGATCCCCAGCTCCGTGCACGCCCGGAACACCCGGATGGCGATCTCGCCTGGGGGGGACACGGGGACATGGGGACACCTTGGGGACACCCCGTCCTGCTGGGGACATGGGGATGGGGACACCCTGGGGACATCCCCGTTGGGAAGGGGACACGGCCACCGTCCGGATCCCCAGCTCCGTGCACACCTGAAGGACCCGGATGGCGATGTCACCTTGGGGGGGGGACACAGGGACATGGGGACATGGGGACACCTTGGGGACACCCCGTCCCGCTGGGGACATGGGGATGGGGACACCCTGGGGACATCCCCGTTGGGAAGGGGACACGGCCACCGTCCGGATCCCCAGCTCCGTGCACGCCCGGAACACCCGGATGGCGATGTCACCTTGGGGGGGGACACAGGGACACCTTGGGGACACCCCGTCCCGCTGGGGACATGGGGATGGGGACACCCTGGGGACATCCCCGCTGGGAGGGGGACACAGCCACCGTCCGGATCCCCAGCTCCGTGCACGCCCGGAACACCCGGATGGCGATGTCACCTTGGGGGGGACATGGGGACAGGGACACGGGGACACCTTGGGGACACCCCGTCCCGCTGGGGACATGGGGATGGGGACACCCTGGGGACATCCCCGCTGGGAGGGGGACACGGCCACCGTCCGGATCCCCAGCTCCGTGCACGCCCGGAACACCCGGATGGCGATCTCGCCTGGGGGGGACACGGGGACATGGGGACACCTTGGGGACACCCCGTCCCGCTGGGGACATGGGGATGGGGACACCCTGGGGACATCCCCGTTGGGAAGGGGACACGGCCACCGTCCGGATCCCCAGCTCCGTGCACGCCCGGAACACCCGGATGGCGATGTCACCTTGGGGGGGACACAGGGACATGGGGACACCTTGGGGACACCCCGTCCCGCTGGGGACATGGGGATGGGGACACCCTGGGGACATCCCCGCTGGGAGGGGGACACGGCCACCGTCCGGATCCCCAGCTCCGTGCACGCCCGGAACACCCGGATGGCGATGTCACCTTGGGGGGGGGACACAGGGACACCTTGGGGACACCCCGTCCCGCTGGGGACATGGGGATGGGGACACCCTGGGGACATCCCCGTTGGGAAGGGGACACGGCCACCGTCCGGATCCCCAGCTCCGTGCACACCTGAAGGACCCGGATGGCGATGTCACCTTGGGGGGGGGGACACAGGGACATGGGGACATGGGGACACCTTGGGGATGCCCTGTCCTGCTGGGGACATGGGGATGGGGACACCCTGGGGACATCCCCGCTGGGAGGGGGACATGGCCACCATCCGGATCCCCAGCTCCGTGCACACCTGAAGGACCCGGATGGCGATGTCACCTTGGGGGGGGACACAGGGACATGGGGACAGGGACATGGGGACACCCTGGCTGGGGGGGGGGGACATGGGGATGGGGACACCCTGGCTGGGAGGGGGACATGGGGACATGGGACACCCCATGGGGACACTCCATGGGGACAGCCTGGGGGGGGCCCAGGGGACAAGGGGGGACCCAGGGGACAAAGCGGGGGGGACACAATGGGGCTGGGGGTGGCCCCAGGGCACCCAGGGGACAAGGGGGCCACCAGGGGATAGGGGGTGGCCCCAGGGGACAGGGGGTGGCCCCAGGGCCCCCAGGGGACAAGGGGGGCCCCAGGGGACAGGGGGTGGCCCCAGGGGATGGGGGGGTCCCCAGGGCACCCAGGGGACAAGGGGGCCACCAGGCGACAGGGGGTGGCCCCAGGGGACAGGGGGTGGCCCCAGGGCACCCAGGGGACAAGGGGGCCACCAGGGGATAAGGGGTGGCCCCAGGGGATGGGGGGGTCCCCAGGGCACCCAGGGGACATGGGGGGGACAATGGGGCTGTGGGTGGCCCCCGGGCACCCAGGGGACAAGGGGGCCACCAGGGGACACGGGGGTGGCCACAGGGGACAGGGGGTGGCCCCAGGGGACAGGGGGTGGCCCCCAGGGAACAGGGGGGTCCCCAGGGCACCCAGGGGACAGGAGGGAGGACAATGGGGCTGGGGGTGGCCCCAGGGCCCCCAGGGGACAAGGGGGCCACCAGGGGACGTGGGGGTGGCCCCCAGGGGACAGGGGGTGGCCCCAGGGCACCCAGGGGACATGGGGGGGACAATGGGGCTGTGGGTGGCCCCCGGGCACCCAGGGGACAAGGGGGCCACCAGGCGACAGGGGGTGGCCCCAGGGGACAGGGGGTGGCCCCCAGGGGATGGGGGGGTCCCCAGGGCACCCAGGGGACAGGAGGGGGGACAATGGGGCTGGGGGTGGCCCCAGGGCACCCAGGGGACAAGGGGGCCACCAGGGGGACACGGGGGTGGCCACAGCGGACAGGGGGGTGGCCCCAGGGCCCCCCAGGGGACAAGGGGGGCCCCAGGGGACAGGGGGTGGCCCCCAGGGGATGGGGGGGTCCCCAGGGCACCCAGGGGACAAGGGGGGCCCCAGGGGACAGGGGGTGGCCCCCCAGGGGACACGGGGGTGGCCCCAGGGGACGGGGGTGGCCCCCAGGGCCATCACTTACCCCGGTTGGCCACCAGGACCTTGCGGATGGGCTGGTAGCTGACGGGCCGGGTGGTCCCGGGGGACCCCGCAGCAGCCGCACCCCCAGGAGGGCCCGGCCCCCGCGGGGGACGCACAGCTGCAACATCTGGAGGGGACACACAGACCCGGGGGGGGGGGGAGGGGGTGACACGGGGGGGGGGGGGGGGGTGACACGGGGGGGGGGGGTGACACGAGGGGGGGTGTGACACGAGTGGGGGGGGGCGGAGGTCAGCGCAGCAGCCCGCAGCCCCCCCTCAAACCCGCGCCCAGCACAACCCTATACGAGACAGCGGAGAACCCCCCTCCCTTTCCCCTCCCCCCCCCCCTTTCCCAGAAGGGACCCAGGCATCCGGGGCCGCTCACCTTTGCCCCAGTGCCCTTTGACCCCCCCCAAAAACCAACAAAACCCCACCCCTAACCCCTAGAGGGGGCAGCGGAGGCTCTCCCCCTCCCCCCCACCCCCTCCCCCCCCCCCAATTTTCCCAGAAGGGACCCAGGCGCCCGGGCCACCCCCTCCCCCCCCCCCTTTCCCCCAGTGCCCTTTGACCCCCAAACCCTCAGGGAGGGACCCATCCCCCCCCCCTTGCACAACCCCATACGAGACACTGGAGAATCCCCCCCATCCCATAATGCACCTGGATGCCTCCCCCCCCCCCCCCCCATTCATGAGCAGGGGCAGGTTAACGGGGGGGGGGAGGGGGACACGCGTGTCCCACGCACACGCGCGTGCAAACCTGCCTTGCACGAGCCCCCCCTTGCACGAGCGCCTTTGCACAAGGGCCCCTCGTGCATCTCTTGCACGAGCCCCCCTTGCACGAGCCCCCCTTGCACAAGCACCTCTCTTGCACAAGCCCCTCTCTTGCACGAGCCCCCCTCCCACGAGCCCCTCTTGCACAAGCACCTCTTGCACGAGCCCCCCTCACACGAGCCCCTCTCTTGCACGAGCCCCCCTTGCACGAGCCCCGCTCGCACGAGCCCCTCTCTTGCACAAGCACCTCTTGCATGAGCCCCCCTCCCATGAGCCCCCCTTGCACAAGCACCTCTAGCACGAGCCCCGCTCGCACGAGCACCTCTCTTGCACAAGCACCTCTAGCACGAGCCCCCCTCGCACAAGCCTCCTTTGCACAAGCCCCCCTTGCACGAGTGCTTTTTCCATGAGCCCCCTGTGCACAAGCCCCTCTTGCACTAGCACCTCTTGCACGAGCCCCCCTTGCACAAGCCCCCCCTTGCACAAGCACCTTTTCCACGATCCCCTCCCTTCCACGAGCAGCTTTTCCACAAGCAACCCTTGCACAAGCCTCTCTTGCACGAGTACTTCTTCCATGAGCCCCCTTTTGCACGAGCATCTCTTGCACGAGCCCCTCTCCTTCACAAGCCCCCCTTGCACGACCACCTCTTGCACAAGCCCCCTTTCCACGATCCCCTCCCTTGCACAAGCATCTTTTCCACAAGCAATCCTTGCACAAGCCCCCCTTGCACCACCTCTTGCACGACCACCTCTTGCACGAGCCCCTCGCTTGCACGAGCACCTTTTCCACGAGCCCCCCTCGCACGAGCATCTCTTGCACAAGCCTCCCTTGCACGACCTCTTGCACGACCACCTCTTGCACAAGCCCCCCTTCCACGATCCCTTCCCTTGCACAAGCATCTTTTCCACAAGCAACCCTTGCACAAGCCCCCCTTGCATCACCTCTTGCACGACCACCTCTTGCACAACCCCTCTTTCCACAATCCCCTCCCTTGCACAAGCATCTTTTCCACAAGCAACCCTTGCACAACCCCCCCTTGCACGAGCACCTCTTCCACGAGCCCCCCCAAGCCCCTCTTGCACAAGCATCTCTTGCACAAGCCCCCCCCCTTGCACGAGCACCTCTTCCACGAGCCCCCCAAGCCCCTCTTGCACAAGCATCTCTTGCACAAGCCCCCCCTCCCTTGCACGAGCACCTCTTCCACGAGCCCCCCCAAGCCCCTCTTGCACAAGCAGCTCTTGCACAAGCCCCCCTCCCTTGCACGAGCACCTCTTCCACGAGCCCCCCCAGCCCCTCTTGCACAAGCATCTCTTGCACAAGCCCCCCCCTTGCAC
Source organism: Platalea leucorodia (assembly GCF_965183815.1). Lineage (NCBI taxonomy): Eukaryota > Metazoa > Chordata > Aves > Pelecaniformes > Threskiornithidae > Platalea > Platalea leucorodia. The sequence continues at coordinate 35,972 of NW_028121120.1, forward strand.
GAGCACCTCTTCCACGAGCCCCCCTTGCACGAGCACCTCTTCCACGAGCCCCCCCAAGCCCCTCTTGCACAAGCATCTCTTGCACAAGCCCCCCCTCCCTTGCACGAGCACTTCTTCCACGAGCCCCCCCAGGCCCCTCTTGCACAAGCATCTCTTGCACAAGTCCCCCCCTTGCACGAGCACCTCTTCTACGAGCCCCCCCAGCCCCTCTTGCACAAGCATCTCTTGCACAAGCCCCCCCTCCCTTGCACGAGCACCTCTTCCACGAGCCCCCCCAGGCCCCTCTTGCACAAGCATCTCTTGCACAAGCCCCCCTCCCTTGCACGACCACCTCTTCCACGAGCCCCCCTTGCACGACCACCTCTTCCACGAGCCCCCCCAAGCCCCTCTTGCACAAGCATCTCTTGCACAAGCCCCCCCCTTGCACGAGCACCTCTTCCACGAGCCCCCCCCAGCCCCACTTGCACAAGCATCTCTTGCACAAGCCCCCCCTCCCTTGCACGAGCACTTCTTCCACGAGCCCCCCCAGGCCCCTCTTGCACAAGCATCTCTTGCACAAGCCCCCCCTTGCACGAGCACCTCTTCCACGAGCCCCCCCAAGCCCCTCTTGCACAAGCATCTCTTGCACAAGCCCCCCTCCCTTGCACGAGCACCTCTTCCACGAGCCCCCCAAGCCCCTCTTGCACAAGCATCTCTTGCACAAGCCCCCCTCCCTTGCACGAGCACCTCTTCCACGAGCCCCCCTTGCACGAGTACCTCTTCCATGAGCCCCCCCAAGCCCCTCTTGCACAAGCATCTCTTGCACAAGCCCCCCCGCCTTGCACGAGTACCTCTTCCACGAGCGCCCCTCGCACGCCCGTCCCTCGCACGCCCGTCCCTCGCCCGCTCCTTCCCCCCCCCGCCCGCCGACCCGGGCAGGCCGGGACTCGCCGCCCGCCCGCCGGCCCTCGCACGCCCCTCGCACGCCCCTCGCACGCGCCCTCGCACGCCCGGCCCGCGGCTCCCCGCCCCCGTTGTTCGCCGGCCCCGGGGCGGCCGAGTCAATCATTCACCCACGGGGCAAAGTCCATACGGTCCCATACGCCTCCGCCGGGCACCTATGGCCCCATATGGCCTCTGCCGGGCACCTATGGCCCCATATGGCTCCATATGGCCCCATATGGCTCCATATGGCCCCGCGGATGAGCTGCCCAGTGGGGCCGGCAGGGCCAAACTGGGAGCACTGGTCCATACTGGGGCTCTAGGGGGTGGACTGAGTCTATAGGGGCCTGGTCTATAGGGGGTCCCAGGCCCTATAGGGGGTCCCAGGACTTATAGGGGGTCCCAGCCAGTATAGAGGGCTGATGGGGGGGGCGGGGGGCTGATGCAGAGGGGTCTTGGCTCTGTAGGGGACCTGGTCTATAGGGGGTCCCAGGCCCTATAGGGGCTCCCAGGACTTATAGGGGGTCCCAGCCAGTATAGAGGGCTGATGGGGGGGGGGGGGGGGCTAGAGCAGAGGGGTCTCGGCTCTATAGGGGACCTGGTCTATAGGGGCTCCCAGGGCTTATAGGAGACTCCAGCCCCTATAGAGGGCTGGTGAGGGACTGCAAACCACTTTTGGTCCCTATAGGGGGATCGAGTCTGTAGGAGCCTGGTCTATAGGGGCCCTATAGGGGCTCCCGGGCCTTATGGAAAACCTCAGGCCCTATAGAAGGCTGATGGGGGGGCTTATGCAGAGGGGTATTGGCCACTATAGGGGGACCAAGTCTATAGACGCCTGGTCTATAGGGGGTCCCAGGTCCTATAGGGGGTGCCAGGCCCTATAGGGGGCTGACAGGGGGCCTCATGCAGAGAGGTCTCGGTCCCTATAGGGGGGGCCTGGTCTATAGGGGGTCCCAGACCCTATAGGGGGGCTGGGATCCCGGGGGGAGGGCGCAGACACCCCGGAGGGGGTCCCCTATGGCCTGGGACGTATGGGGGGGGCGGTCACGTGGGTCCCGGCCCCTATAGGGGACCCCGGGCTACGGGGGGGGGTGGGGTGTCACGTGTGTCCCGGTCCCTATAGCGGCGGGGGGGGGAGGTCACGTGTGTCAGGACATATAGAGGAGGGGGCGGGTCACGTGGGCCCTGGGTCACGTGGGCCCCGGTGTCGCCCGTCGCCCCCCCCCCCCCCCCAACTCACCGCTCCGCGACCGCGATCGCCGCTTCCCCCCCCGCGTCCCGGCCGGCCCCGCTAGCCCCGCCCCCCCCGCCCTCTTATTGGCCGCCCGTCGCCCCGCCCCCTTTCCCGCCGCTCCCCGCCCCTCTACCGGAGGCCGGCGGGGAACGGCAGCTCCTCATTGGCCCGCCCGCCTCCGCTCTCCCTTCGCTATTGGCGGAGGAGGCTGCCACTCCCACCCGTCAGCCCCCGCCCCTTCGGTGGGCGGGGCGTAGCGACCTCACGGCGGCGCCGCGGGCGCTGATTGGCCCGGAGGGGGCGGGGCCACTGAAAAAGGGGGGGGCGGGGCCACGTGACCCCGGGCGGGCGGGCACACGTGACCACAACAGCCCTTCGCCTATAGCCCCGCCCCTATAGGGGTGACCTGCGCGTGCCGGCGCCTATAGGGTGCTGACCCCTCCGGCCTCCCCCCCCCCCCCGCCATAGGGGACGCCCTATAGAGGCCGTCAGGCCGCGCCCTTCCCTATAGGGAGCTTTCTATAGGCCCCCTGCCTGCTTTAGGGGTCATTCTATAGCCCCCGGCCCCTATAGAGAGCACTCGGCAGCCCGGTTTGACCCACGCGGGGCCATAAAGCCCCTCCAAGAGCATCCTATAGGACCCCCGACCCTTATAGGGGACGTCGTAGGGCACCGTCTGACCTCTAGGCCTCACCCCTATAGCACTCTATAGGCCCCCACCCCCTTTAGGGGACACCCTATGGTCCTACACACCCTATAGGGGATCCTATGAATGGAGTGACACAGTGCGGGCCCCCCCCCCATACGCTCCTCCCCCCTATAGGATGGCGCTGCTCGGAGGGCGGCAGGGTCGCTCCATACGCTATAGGGGGGAGGAGCCTACAGGGTGTTTCCCTATAGGGGACCCCCCATAGCCCCCCGCCCCCTATAGACAGCCGTATAGCGGCGGAAAAGCCCGGACTACAACTCCCATCACGCACCGCGCGGGGGAAGGCGCACCGTGCGCATGCGCGCCGTGCGCACAAACGGGCGGGGCTTCCCCCCCTCGGCCAGGGCGGCGCATGCGCAGCAGCGCCCGGCTGCGGCGGGAGGGCGGCGGTTTGGCGCATGCGCCCCCGAAAAGCCCCGCCCGGTCTCGAAGCTCCGCCCACCGGCG
>NW_028121119.1:0-39199 GCF_965183815.1 Platalea leucorodia
TTCTTCAACATATTACTCCTCCTCCTTCTCTTCATCTTCTCCTACCTCATATTCCTCTTTTTCTTCCTCCTCCTCCAAATCCTGTTCTTCCTCCTCTTCTTCCTTCGCCTTGTCCTCGTATTCTTCTTAATTTTTCTCCTCTTATTCCTCCTCCTCCTCTTCTTTTTCTTCCCCTTCATCATCTGTTCTTTCTCCTCCTTTTTTTCCTTCTTCTTCTCCTCCTCTTCCTCATCTTATTCCTGTTCCTTTTCCTATTTCTTCTCCTGTTCTTCGTCCACCTCCTCCTCTTCTTCTTCCTCTTGCTCATTTCTCATCTTTCTCCTCCTTGTCCTGTTCCTTTTCATCCTCGTCCTATGTTTTCCTCCTCCTTATCCTCTTCTTCCTTCTTGTGTTGCTCTTTCTCCTCCTCCTTCTCCTCCACCTTTCCATCCAACTTCTCCTCATCCATATCCTTTTGTTGGTGCTAATCCTTCTCTTGCACTTTCTCCTTGACAACTGTATAAGATGTAACAAGGCTTAGTGCCCGGTCCTGCAGTTGGGTCATAACAACCCCATGCAACGCTACAGGCTGGGGGAGGAGTGGCTGGAGAGCTGCCCGGCGGAAAAGGACCTGGGGGTGTTGGTCGACAGCTGGCTGAAGATGAGCCGGCAGTGTGCCCAGGTGGCCAAGAAGGCCAGTGGCATCCTGGCTTGTATCAGAATTAGAGTGGCCAGCAGGACTAGGGCAGTGACCGCCCCCCGTACTCAGCACTGGTGAGGCCGCACTTTGAATCCGGTGTTCAGTTTTGGGCCCCTCACTCCAAGAAGGACATTGAGGTGCTGGAGCGTGTCCAAAGAAGGGCAACGAAGCTGGTGAAGGGTCTGGAGCACAAGTCCTGTGAGGAGCGGCTGAGGGAGCTGGGGTTGTTCAGCCTCGAGAAAAGGAGGCTGAGGGGAGACCTTATTGCTCTCTACAACTACCTGAAAGGAGGCTGTAGTGAGGTGGGGGTTGGTCTCCTTTCCCAAGTAGCAAGTGATAGGACAAGAGGAAATGGGCTCAAATTGCACCAGGGGAGGTTTAGGTTGGATATTAGGAAAAATTTCTTCACCGAAAGGGTTGTCAAGCATTGGAACAGGCTGCCCGGGGAAGTGGTTGAGTCCCCATCCCTGGAGGTATTTAAGCAATGTGTAGATGTGGCACTTAGGGACATGGTTTAGTGGTGGACTTGGTAGTTTTTGGTTTGTGGTTGGACTCAATGATCTTAAAGGTCTTTTCCAACCTAAGTGACTCTGATTCTGAACCCCTCAGCCCCACATGCCGTTCTCCATGGCTTTGGTGCATCCTGTATCAACCTCACCTCATCAGTCTGCCTTCTACAGCTGTATGGTGGAGCCTTGCTCACATGCTGGAGCGCAGGGCAGTCATGGGAGAAAAGCAGGAGGCAGCCACGTGCGTTGCATTTGCTGAGCAGGGTGGAGAGCAGTGCCTTGAAGGGGGGCAGCCTCAGAGCTCGTGAAAGGTGCGGGAGCTTGGTGCTGCCATCCTGGCTTGTGGGGTTAGACCTAAGGCCCAGAGCTGGGTGTGCAGCCTGGTCCCTGGGATGACAGGGCAGGCTCTGTCTGAAAGTGGAATAGCTGCTCTTCTCAGGGCCCTTGAGGCGTCGCATGGCTTCACAGGCACCAGAACTGGGCCCCAAGCAAACTGGACTCAAGGCTGCTTTGGTTTTTGAGAATGGACCTGAAGGTGGTGCCCCATATCTGCTTAGAGCAGACAGAAGAAGGCCTGAGATAAGACAACTTGTCTTCTGTGGATACTCTGCTGTTCCAGCACCAGATTTTGCAGGTGGTTGAGGGGGAATGATGCGAGAGGTGGCCACACTTCACAGATAATTGAAGGAAGAGCTGGGGTCATTTTGGGGAGAGGAATCTGTCAGGATAGCAGTACCCAGGAAACCGCATCAGTGATGCCATGGAAGTCCAAGGTGACCTAGCTAACGGCACCTGAAACCCCAACTCTGTTCACAGATGGGGCAAACCTGGGAGCAAGAGGGAAAAAAAATAACTGGGGGTGGGTGCCTTGTTTGGGAGGAGACAAGGGGGGAGAAAGGGAGGAGTGAAGGAAGAGGAGGGGGATGTATAAGCATGGAAAATGGTGAGAAGGGGGGATCAAGGAGCCAGTCACACATAAGCAAAGTGCTGGTTGGTTTGCTTGTTTGCCTGAGCCCTGCACCTGATCACCACAGTCCGTCGTACCTTCTTTCTGAGAGCAATTCCAAATCCTTTTCTGTGTGGCCCCACTCTGTGTCCCCAGCGTGACAGGGGTGGGTCCAGAGGCCTGGCTGCTAGCAGTGGCAGAAGGGAACACAGGTCACAGGGCCCCAGCAGCTGGAAACAGCGAGTGTCTGGGGCCAGCTGCTGGTGGGAGCGCTGTGGGCGTGTGCAGTTGGCTAGTGAACTCGAAGCTGGACTAGCTCATCAGCAAGAGGAGAGCGAGTCTTTCAGTCATGGGGCTGGCATGTGGTTGCAGCCCACCTGGTTGATCAGCCCCAGCACCCACAGACCTCACAAGAGGACCAGGCCTGCCAACCACCAGCCACATCTCCACCTCCTGGAGTCGTGAAGGACTTGGAGGTGCTTGAGCATGCATACCCTGAGCTGCTTCTGCCTAGGCATGTCCCCTCTGCACTAGCCATGCAAGGTCCTGCCTCTGAAGCTGCCAGGACCATCCATCCCATCCTCCTCTTGCTGTGCTCTTGGCCCCTGGCAAGTGCTGGTGCTGCAGCTGCCAGCTCTGTTCCCACCCAGGGGTGCAGAGCGTGCCTCCAGCTGCGCTGGGATCTCTGGAGACTGGGGCATGCCCTTTGCTTCACCTTGATGATGGTTTGAAAGGAGCTGTTCTGGCTCTGGAGTTGATGCTGTCTCATGGTCCCTCCCTGAGCCAGTCCGGGTTTCTGTCAAGAGGCCTCAGCTTGAACGTCCAGCAGAGAGCACAGGGTCCCCTGAGCTGCCCTCCTAGCAGGGCTGGCAATCTCCCCAACGCACAGTTTGCTGCCCCAGTGCTCCATCAGTCAGCGGTGTCACTGAGCCAAAGCTGCAGGGTAGCTCTAAGGCTGAGCTTGGGTAGTTGGGGGCGGGGGGGTCTGGTGGGTTTGGGATAGGGTCCCAGCATGGAGCAACAGAAGGGAATGGAGCAGCAAGAGGCCAGGAGCAGTGGCAGCAGGAGGGCTTAGGAGTACAGTTTGGAAGGCAGCAGGGCGGGATCCCTGCCCTTCCTGACCTGGCTGTCCCCAGACTCCATGCGCTGTTCAAAAAGCACTTTCTGCAGTTTGATCTCCTTCAGGACTTGCAGACGCTCCAGCCCTGCGCCGCTCTGCAGCAGATCATAGTTCTCGGCTGGGTCTGACTCCAGGCCAAAGAGCACTGGGGACAAGTGAGGGGTCAGCGGGGTCAGCCCATGGCAGGGCTGGTCTGGGATTGGAGCACTGTGAAAGGACCCTGCAGCAGAAACCCCCAGGTGGAGCTCAGTTTCTTCTCTTGGAGCTTTGGACAGGCAAACCATAGGGGACTTCACAAACCTGCCCGTGCAGAGGAGAGGAGGCAGCACTAGCCTGGTGTGAAGTACCGGGCCTTGTACTTCCCAGAGCAGCCGGATCCAGTAGACTTGTGCAGACGGGGGATTTCTCCTTTCAGGTCCGCTGGAGCTGAATCAGGTGGGCTCTCACGCCCAGGAGGCTTGTCCTATCCCAGCCTGATGGATGTGGCTGCTGCTGTTGCCGTGTGTGTGTTCGAGAGACTTATGCTGCATTCCAAAGAGCCAGGTACACAAACACGCACGCAGGCTTACACAGTTAATGTGAACGGCAAAGCAGATTCGCATAGAGACAGCAATGCCTTTACCAGCACCCATGTGTATGTAACCACCACTTACGTCAACATGACCACAGCCCCGGCCTTTTCTGCCTTTGCAGATGATCAGGATTGGATGTTTGCTAGTGAAACATAAATCCATCTTCACTCCCTGGATTCATAAGCACAGCATGTTCTTAGATTCCTGAAATAACAGTATGGAAATGAAGTCCAGGTAATGTCTGTGGCTGGATGTCAAGCTCCTAAACCTGCCCGATTGTGTTATTGGCCTTGGCCTCTGAACGGGGGTTGAGGCGGTGAGAAAATGCCCATGATGTTGGCATAGCCCTTAGTGCTGGGTGCAGTCCCATCTGTACCAGGATCCAGTCGTAGAAGTGCTGAGTGGAGGTGTAGACCCCGGGCTGTTTTGCTCTCGCACAGCCTTTCCCCCAGCTGGTCACTCCAACAAGCCAGAAGTAGTCGGCGTTGTTCTCTTTGCACACGAGAGGACCACCACTGTCACCCTGCAGCGGGGGAGAGAGCGTTAAGGTGTTGTTGGGTGGCCACTGTCGGCACTATGGCTGGCTCCTTCTCTCTCACAGCAGCTGCCAGAGCTGTGTTCACTGCACAGAACGGCTCTGCTCAGGTGCTGGAGCCTCCAGCACCTTGTCTGGGAGGGGGCTGTGGGCCTGTAAGGCAGGGCTCTCTCATCTCTGCACAGTGATCCTGGATGGGTGGAAGAGGGAGGTTCCAGGGTTGGGATCTGGAGCTCTGGGCTGCCAAGAGCACTAGATGGGCTTTTGGGGGAAGGGGAGGTGAGCCCCAACAGTGGTGGGGACCCAGCGGTGGCAGGGTGACTTGCCAGGCAAAGCCCGTGCTGGGGTGCGTTTGGGCGGTTGTGTCAGGGCTGCCTGTGCCTCCAGGGGTTGACTTGTAGCACGCCCCTACCTGGCAGGTGTCGATGCCACCCTGCGGATAGCCAGCACACAAGTTGTAGCTGTGGATGGCCCCTCTGTACCACTGGCTGCTGTTACAGAGGTTGACATCAATGAGGCGGACCTTGGCCTCCTGCAGGACATCCGTTGCTCCTCCAGCTGTGAGCACAGAAAGGAATTAACACCCAGCAGCTCATTGCCAGTTCTCCTCGCCTGTCTGGGTGAACCCCTTCCGTGGGGCTTGGCTTTGCGTCGTGAGAGGCGTTGTACCGGTGTTTCCCTTCTGCCCTGCTTTGGGGAATGGCTCAGGCCCATCTCTCTGTAGGCAGACGTCCCCGCAGCCTGACTCTGGCTTTCGCCTCTGCTCTCAGGAAGCCCAGCCCGTCTCCCCAGTGTGCCAAGCTTGCACTCAGGACACGAGCACTTTTTGGGAACTCACATCTTGCGGTCATGGAACCCCAGCCACTGACGTAGCAGGTTGTCAGCTCTGACACTCTCAGCGAGGCATCGGGCACGCAGGCAAGCTGTATGTAGTAGCTGCACTGGACAGGCTGGTCCAATTCCAGCAAGGCAATGTCGTTCCTCTCCAAGATATTACTGTAGTGTTCGTGAACCAGGAGCCGCTTAATATGGCGCACTTGGACCTCAGGGCCCAGCTGAGTCAGCTGGGTGGCCCCGACCACCACGCGCCACATGGTGATGTGCCTGGAAGGCAGATGGAGAGAGGGGTCAGAGGGAGCGGAGCTGTGTGCTGCAGCAGCCCAGCAGTTCCCTGCCTTCTCCTTCACAGGGGAGAGAGGGCAGCAGCAGCGCTACGGAGAGTGCGACTGCCCTCGCATGCCTTAGGTGCAAGGGATGTCGGGCTGGAGGCTGCTAGGAAGCAGTGGCACGAGCCCAGCCTTCTCCTGAGCAGTCTCTCAGCTGGGCTCTGGAGTGCCCAGGCACTGGGCATGCTGCAAGGAAACGGGATGGGAGTAGCGCATGGTGCTGTGTCCAGGGCAGCTGCTAGTGTTGTGGGGATATGCTCGTTCCCTGATCCTCCTTACCTGGCCTTGATGAAGCAGTGGGCTGCTGTGAGGACCCACTGTGGGCTGATGAGGGAGCCTCCGCAGATGTGCCCTGTGCCTAATTCCCAGGGCCCCTGGATGCTGACGATCCAGGGCCAGGCCCCTGGCTGGGCATCTCTGCCCCCCACGACACGCCACGTGCCGTAGTGAGCAGCCATGGGCCGGAGCCCGCAGGTCCCTCTGCAACCAGAAACTCATTACTGTTCTGCTCGACCGCTCGCTGCTGTTGAGGCTGAAGGTCAGCCGTCTTCCCTCCCCACAAGGCGTTGCATGGACAGCAGGGCCAGGGAACCCTGTGGGGTGTGTGTCCGTCCGTCCCTGTTTCTGCTTGAGCCCCGTAGATGAGTTGTGCCGGCAGCCTGGGTGCTGGCAGGGAACTGAGGCTCCCACATGGGGTTCGGGAAGCTGTGACGTGGCCACGGGGGACAAGCGGGCACCTTCCAGTGAAGCCCATAATGGTTGCCCCAGCTCCCTCCCAGAGCCTTGGGCCACTTACCCACAGCTGTCCCATGTGCCATGCACAGGCCAGCACACGGCCAGCAGGACGAGGATGGGGAGCAAATTCATCGCTGCCACCAGTGCAGCAGCCAACGTAGTGCCCGCAGTAGTCACATTGCCCGCGGTGGCCTTGTCCCCGGGGCTGATGTCACAGAGTCGCTGGTTCCGGGTGCTGGGCACGGTGGCCTGTCGGGGGAGGGGGGCAACATGGGGGGTTCCAAGCAGGAGGGGAGGCAGAAGCTGGGATCGGACACCCCCGACAGCCCCCCGCTGAGTGCTCTGCTTGCGGGATGAGGGTGTGCAGGCCCCGTGGCAGGCAGCAGCGCCGGGCTCTGAGCACTGCCTGCTACCAGCTGGCAGGAACAGCCCAAGTGGGGCATCACAGCCTCTTTGGGGAGTTCACTGCCACCCTGCTCTCTGCAGCCGTTTGCTGCCAGCTCCTTCCCAAAAGATATACACCAGAGATGATAGCTCCTACAGGCAGCATGCACACGTTTGGGTGTTGAAGAGCCCATCTGGTTACAGCGGCAGCGGGCAAGGAGTGATGAGCAAGCCAAATAAGCCAAGCGTACCCACGCAGCGTCAACCTTCCTGCACAAAGCGCAGTGAAACGCGGATGCAGCACGGCCCACGCTGGCTCTGTCAGCCACAGCAGCACCCGCTGGCAGGCTTCACGTCCTTGCTGTCTATGAGTTATAGCGCTGTTCTGGGCCAACGCTGACAAGGGCACTTGTGGCGCCTGGTATGCGTGGCCACGGACATGCAACTTTAAGCTCTCGACAGAGAAGGGTGCTCCTGCTCTCAGCCCCACGTGCCATTCTCCATGGCTTTGGTAAATCCTCTGTCAGCCTTGGCAGATTGGCATAGAGTACATCTTCTTCTTTCAGCCTCTCAGGATTGGGATGTGATTCTCTTCTGAGCTGGCTGAGAAAGAATGTCCTTCATCTGTTAGGTCCAGATGAGTTCTTGAGTATTAGTCCCTCGGGGCTGTATTTTACCAAACAAATAGCTGGGTCCTCTCATGACCTTGCATGCTGTCTTCTAGGCTCTTGTCCCTGTTTTACTAGCAATGAAAAATACAAATTTGATCGATTTAAAGTTTATTCAAGTGATGTCCTTCCAATTCTGTCCTTACCACGCTGCCCATTTCATCCAGCAAGAACCCAAGAGGTGACTGGAGCAGTACCTAGTAAAAAGTTGCAGGACGTCGTGCTGGAAAAAGAGCATAACCTATTGTGTGGCTTCCCCTGATACAGTCAGTAACTGCCTTTGTCTTGCTAATTCAGCCTGCAGGTTTCCGTGGGACTCCTCTGTGCTCCAGGGTCTAAATATACCTGCTGGCACAAGTGTTCGCCTTCCTCTGCAGACACCGGGATGATGCCTTCCTCTTAGGAATGCCAGGTAGGCATTCGTTATTGCTGTCATGTGGGTTGTGATCTGTCTCCTGCATCCTGTGAGAGCGCATAACGCGTCAGCTTTCTGCTCAGCATCAGCGAGAGAACACATACCCTTAGGAGCACAGTCTCCTGCTGTTCTCTACCAAGTACAGTGTCAGGCACGGGCTTCCTTGCTGACGTTCATGGTAGAAACCATCGCAGCTGTGAATAGGTGTCTGCACCTGCATGAGGGGTCTGGGCTCCCACTGTAGTCTACGGAAGTTCGTTTGTCGTGGTTTAGGGCGTGACTGATCTTATCTAATAAAAGCTTTTCCTCTAGGACGTGTCAAGCCAGCCTTGAACCCCCTGATTGCCCGGACTGTACGGGAAGTCGGAGGCAAAGGGACTTGGTGTTGACAGCCATATTGTAGACAGGACCTCTGTGTAGATGAATCCTGCTCTTAGTGTTCTGTGTGTGAGTGGACGCTGCTCCAAGAGCGTCCTCTGCCTTGCCTTCATTTGCTGTATTGCACCCGGAGTAGGAAATGATCAGCCCACAGCTCTTAAGACAGGCCCAGTCTGCAGAACAGTAGATCCGGCTTCCTGCAGAGAGGTGGGGCGCGGCTGCCTGGGCAGTGCTCGCGGGCGAGCATTTGGGGTCTGAACTACATCAGCTGTTGTTTCTGTGAGAAAAGGCGGATCATCTGGAGCCCTCCTCCTGCGGTGCTGGCATGCAGGCTGTCTGTCTATCAAAACTCTGAGCTGTTACTGCTGTGTCAGCACGTCCTGTAAATACGCAGCAGCTTTGTTCCAAAAGTGAAATAAAGCCTCTGGCCTGCTGAGGTTGGGGTAGTGGGACCGAGCTGCCTGTTAAGTAGAAGTACATCCCAGTTGAGTCATTGGTACGCTGTGAGCGTGCCCTTGACTCGCAGGAATATAGGTAACATGGCGGAAGGGCAGTGGGGAGTTCTGGCACATGCCAGCTGTCCCAGCATGCTGGCAATGCCGTTGAACACATCCTTTCTAAACTTGACACAAACAGCTAGCGCTGGCCCCAGCGTCTGCATCAATGGCCAGGTCCAGTGGAGCAATCTGGGCACTGCTTCTGGCTCCTAGTTCCTAAAGGATGAGAAAAGGTGACGCAAGCAGCTCTCTAGTTAATGTCTTTGTCCCAGGATGCCCTGCAGGGCCATGTGCTGGAGGTCTGGCAGAGCCTATTTTCCAAATGCCCTGTATATCTCGTTCAGGGGGCTTGCTGCTTCCAGCAGAGGTGACTAATACTACCAGTTCATGAAGGAGAATAAGGCCTGCCTGCCAGGGACTTGGAGTTGGAGAGGGGTTTGAGTTATTGGCTAGAGGTGGGGGTTTGTCTGGGGCTTTGTCTTTAAATGCAGCCCTGACGTTATGGGTCACAGCCTTTGGGTGCTTTCAGTAGCTGCTCATGCTGGATATCATCACAGGTAGGCAGGTGATTTCACTTTGACTTTTCCAGAAGTATATGGTTTTTTTTTTTTCTTTTCTTTTTAATTTTGTCCCCAGGGTGGGATTTGGGGTTCGGTGCATCATTAGGATTTTCCAGGTTCGGTTTCTGAAATGCAGAGCCAATGTTGAGACACACAGGCGTAGTGCAGCAACATCTCTTCCAAGAAAGCAAAGAGAAGGCATTCACAAAAGCGTAGGACTTCCTTTCTAATTCAAGATGCTCATAATACTCGAGGAAGACCTTTCTGTTACACAGAAACTCCTTGCAAGAATACCAGGAGAAGGACAAGTGCCAGCTTCTTCTCTTGACAGAGGCATTGTTACACATCTGCCATTATTATCAAAGGTAGCCTGTCGTTTAAAAAAAAGATGGTTTGAGTGATTTGGGCATCTGTGACATCTAAGGACTTGTAGCTGTGCTAGTTCAAGGTAAAGCTTTTAGGGAAGTTCCTTGGCTTTAGTCTTTTTACCCGAAGCCATAAACTGGCCCAAATCACAGCTTCTTGGAAGCAGAACATAAGATGGATTTCTTGGAACACACAATGAAGTGCTAGCCCTCTTCTAGGCAGAAGAGTACGGTAATCCTTTCCATATGGGATTTAAATACCTCATATTGTTAAATGTAAATGGCAGGAAGAGAAGAACGGGTCTTTTAGACAGAGCGATGCTTTGCTTGCTGTAAGGGTTTGAAGGTGCTCGGGGCGTCTCTGTTTCCTCCCAAGTCCACACGTTCCTTGTGGCTTCTTCAGTTTACCTGCAAGCCTTTCTCTTGCTGGCAGCATGGTTTGAGGTGCATCACTCCCTTTCTTGTCACTCCTCTGTCCCCTGTCAGAAGCAAGGGCAACATAGGTGTTTGGACAAGGTTTTGGAACAAGTGTTTTCTCATGGTTATTCCTCAGAGCATGGTTAATCACGAGGCATTCCCATCTCAGTCTCCTTTAGAGCTGGCTTAGTCTCAGACATTGATTCCAAGTTTCTTTTCTCCTTAGTGTGGAATCAAACACTCCTGGGTACAAAAGAGGGGGTGCTGCTCCTGGCAAGAGCTGTTGATACCAAAGTCTCTCTCCTGATGACAGATGCAGTGAAGGCTCTGTGTACCCTCTGTGTCCTGCCTCAACCCAAAGGCGTGTACGTGGTGATAGAAATCCTGCCCTTTGCTGCTCTTGAGCTTTTGACTGGTTCTGGCCTCTCTGTGGAGTCTCTCTTCTGCCTCTGGCTCTCCTCTTCATTTTGTAATTGGTCTGCACATGCGCACCCCTGTCCTGGCTTTTGAGGTGGCTGCTGATCTTCTCTCATTGCAGCTGTGAGCAGGTGCTGGAGACTTTTACTTCTCCTTAGAAGTCCCAAACCACTGACTTCCAGTCCATGCTCACAAGTTTTCTCTTTGATGTGTGTCTGTGGTTTTTTTTCAGGTGGCCTGTATGCAGTTGATCAACGCCATGATCCATCTTGGTTGTGACCTTGACTTGGGAGTTCAGATCCGTCGTGAGCTGTCTGTAGACTCCATGTAACTCATCTTGAATTCAGAAAGCAGTGCCAGCCTTTTCGTGAAAAAAAAAAAAAAAAAAAAAAAGGAAAAAAGAGAAAAAAGAAAGGTCATGCTTTTGAAGAAATAAAATTTATTTGGTTTTAGTGACCAGGTAGGTCAACAGAGCATGTACACGCCTTTCCTGGTGTCCAGCTATTAATGTGAGGGGGTATGATTATGAGAACCTGCTAGATAATGATACTCTGTTTTTTTGCATTTTTACCATCTTCCATGAAAAGAACTACCAAAGGTGGTAGCATAAACTGTATGCATTTGACATTGTTTTCTCAGTGGGGAAGTTCAAACCGGTGACTTGCCCGTTATTGCTCCTGTAATCTGTGGCAGAGCTAGGACTTGGAGTGAGATTACCATGCTTAGTCTTACCATTCCGGAGGATTAAAAGCATTTCCTTGAAGCACTTTGCCAACACACCAAGACCTGCCCTTCTGAAATAGCTGTTTTCCCAGGAGCTGCACCCGAGCTAAGGCAGATGAGAGAGTCTTGCCTGCTGTCAGCCACCGAGGCTGATGACAGGTCAGTCAGCAGTTTTGGCAAGGACAGAACAAGGTTGATACGTATGCTCCTCCGTGCTGATTGTAAATTCTGGAATTTGTCTTGCATAAAGTGGTCTTCAGGTTTTGCAGGTTGTAGGTTTGGTAGGACCGACTGTGTCTTAAGCACGATGGTAATAGCAAAACCTGCAGGCATCCATGTAGGGCATTTTGGATTTCACAGAATCTGCAAGAGTATTGGAACAGTTCCATATTATGTTGAGGTACGGTAGTTATAGTGTTATCGGAGGAAAGTCTTGGCAAAGAAGATGAAGATGGCAAAGATACCCAAAAGCATTATAACCTTTGAGAGTGGAAACATGGCATTTACACTTCATATGAACAGTCTACTGTTCTTTTCAGAAATTTACAGAGGACGCTTTGCTTTTCCATATCAGAACTTAGTGATTTTAAGTGAAAGCTCTCCACTGGGATGTGTAAAAAATGAGCCATGTATCCTGGAAAGAAGAGTAATTACAGAGACTTGATAGTCTTACTCTTGTGTTTTTCAGTTCTCCTGAAAAAGCAGGTGTGGGCTTCTTCACTTGTGTTGTGTAGGGATTACAAAAAAAGCACCCTTGAAACTTCCGCTGAGATTAAACGTGGGTGAGATGGACCACATTTTCCTCCCCTTCCACGATCCTGCTTTCTCTTGGAACTTGTTTGTATCAGCATCATAAATTCTTTGCTTTCACTAGAGCCAAGAGAACATAAGATTTTCATTGCTTTTTCAGGCCAACCATCTCCTGTCAGACAGAGATATCCATGCAGAAGTGCTCGGTCAGAGAGGCCTCGCTGCAAGAGGACTAAGAGGTGGGTGCGTGGTTGGTGATGGTTCTCATCCATGCTTTGGAGGGTTTTCAGGTCGGTGGTAATTAGAGAATAATAGTATGATAATTACTGTGGTAGTCTGAGGGTAGGAGATAGATAAACACAGATTTGGGAGGAGGAGAGGATACCTTTTATCAGCCATTCCATTTTTTGCAAGGCGGCATTCGTGGGTCACTGACAAGATGATCATGGAGGCAATTGCTGAGATTCTGTGATGGAAATTCTTTTGCTCTGGAGCTGAAGCCCCAATCACCCTCTAACAGTCTTAGTCAGACGACTGAATCTGGAAGCATACAGTTTCTTTTCTCCAAACTGAAGATAATGCAGTTAGAGGGAGAGGCAGTTTGGCAGGTTTAGTAGTTTGGGGGCTGGGGCCCTGAGGGGAGGGGGCTGTTTCTGCCCTGTGCCCTTGACCTGGAGCTCCCAGCTGGGAAAGGGCTTTCCAAAATCCTGCTGGAAAGCGCTCCGTAAGAAAAAGCTACAGTGTGAAGATGGCTTCCAAGATGCGCACAAGAGAACTTGACCGAGCTTGACCTCTCCTATGCAAGTGGGTTTGCTCCTAGAAGAAACCAGACCAAACCGGCTGAAAACAAGCAAAGTTGCAACAAAATTGTGTAAACTCAGCTCATAAATATGCCTTAAGCGCACTTGCACAGAGGGTTCGTGTGTACAAATACTCAAAAGTGAATGGTAACAGACGATATCGTGGCCAAAGCCAATAGGTTGTGTAAATTGTAAAATGGAGTACATGAATAGTCTTAAGACTGCATATAAGGACCGAAGAGTTGTAACACGGCGTCCTTCTCATGCTCCAATCTGAGAGCACCTTTATTGCTACCGGTAAAAAGGGATTTAGGCTAGCGTGTACTTCTGCTGCCTGCCTTTTTTCTCACTACCTGCGCACAAACTGGAAGAAAAGGAAAATGCAAGCAAATCCCTTTTGGTAACAAGAGAGCCAGATGTGGGAGCTGTGGTTGAGCTGGGGGAGAGGGAGCACCCCTGGACCAGCCTTGGGGCTTGCTGCCAAGCTGCCTTGCTGCCAGCCTGGGAGAGCTGCCTTCAAATGAGCTCTTCCCAGCAGGACACTGCCCAGGAGTAACTGTGAGGGTTGCTGTTCTCCCTCCGGAAGCATGGCCCACACCAAGCACAGCCAGAGCTGCGCCTGTGCCAGGAGAAGCCTTCAAGCAGAGCTGGGGCTGATGGTGACAGCTCCCAGCAGCTGTCCAGCTCAGGGACATGCAAGTAAGATAGCAGAGAGGGGACACCGACTGATGGCCACTTCTCTTGCAGGAACAGGATTTAACAGCAGGAGGGAGCCAGGGCACAAGGACCTGTGAGGTGAAAAAATGCATCAAAGAGCCAGAGCCCAAAGCAGAGGGAGAGGAGAAATAGGTGCAGGTCCCGTGGCTTTCAAGGTAACATCTGCCCCAGAAGCAGAATAACAGTAAAAGGCATTGGGAGGTCCTGGAGTGACTGAGCAAAGTGCCTGGCAGAGAGAAGAGCCCAGAGAGACAGGAGACAAGCTAGAGATGGAGGTGAAAAAGATGGCATGTGGAAACTGAGGATGCTCCTGCTGTGCAGGTCCTTGTGAAGACCCTGGTGGCTGAGCAGCTGGTGGGGAAGGAGCAGGAAGCTGGCTTCTGCTGCAGGTACTTGTGGTGTCACCTGCTGCTGAGGAGCTGATAGGGCAGGAGTTTTTCAATTACTTGTGCGGATGCTGGTGATAGCACTTGCGGCTGAGTAGCAGATAGATAGGAAAAGACGCATGGCCTGCTTAGGTGTCGGTCATGTCATTCGTGGCAGGAACTGGCCCGTTGCTTTTTCAGGTGCTTGTGATGTTACTGGTGGCTGAGTAGCTGATAGGGCAGGAGTCTGTCTGTGATTTGTGAAGATGGTTTTTGATGTGCTACGTGCCTGAGAAGATGCTAGGGCAGGCATGGAGAACTGTTTTATGCAGGTGCAATATGCATGGCTAAATAAAGAGAATCAATCCCCTTGGTAATTCTCTGCTGAAGTCTCCTTGCCTCTCTCCTAGGCTGGCAAAGAACTGACTTTTACACAGGTCACCAGAGCAGGACTGCTGCCAAGAAAGATCCCTGCGCTTGGCTGCTCACCTCGACCCTGTTCCTGCTCACGTCCCCATTCCCAACGCCTCTCTCGCTGGATTTGGTTTCTAGAGGGCACAGTATTCCCAAGCGCTGGCTTCTGGAGTTAAAAAGAGGATGATGATGGAGAAGCACCTTCGCTCCTTTTGCAGTGAGTGTCGCGGTAGGCTTGGGAGCTGAGTGTTTTATACTTTCTGTGAGGAGAAGTGCCTACATGTTTCTGCCTTGGTTCTGCCTCAGAAACTGATTTCATATGTAGGACGCCTTGTGACAGGCTCAGAAGTGGGCCAGAAGGCGTATGAACTGCAGCTGTTGTGGGACACTGCAGAAGCGTCTTCAAGGTGAAGTGTGGTCTTTTTTACTCAAAGTCCACTGGCCAAGTTTGGCAGGAAACCAGCTTCTCAACAAGATGACCCTGTTGATGGGGACCGTCCGTGGCAATGCTTGTAATGCCTTGGTTTCCTTGTCTCTCTTGCACGGGATGCTGCACTGGGGAGAAGACAACGTGAATCACACACAGGCGACCTGAGCCTCTAATGGAGCAGCACTGGAGATGCTCTGTTCCCAGGCATTTTTTTTCCCTGAGATCTCTACCTGCTAATTTCATATGCTCAGCAGCTGTAGAAAGCTTCCACCCTTCTGGATAACAAGGGTGCTTTCATAATGGAAGTCTCAAGTTAAAAAATTTCCAAAAACCCCCAAACCCTTCTGTTCTTTCTTGCATGGTCAAACTCTCTACAGCAATGAGAAGCACCACTTTGGACTGGCTTTGGTTATGATGGCAATTTTATTGTTTTGCTTGTAAATGTCAAGTTTGATGGTTAGCATTCTTTTGATAATGTTTGTCTGTGGCCTTTGATGGTAAATTGCAGGTTGTGGTGGCAAGCTCCGTCACAAGTCCTGAACGCTTCTTTCCATAAGCCACGCACCTGAAACACCTGGCGAAGCGTGAGGCAACATTTGCTGGTGATGCTGCAAACGTTGCTTACTTTTGAGTCCTCCTCTCCCGAGTTCTCTTTGGATCTCTTTTTCTTCTTCACTTTCTTGCATTTCTTTATCAATTCTGGATCACCAGGATGCTCGCTTCTGTCTTTTGCTGCTTTCTTTTGGGCGCACTTTCATCCCCCCCTTCACAGGACTGTTTCCTCTTTCTGCATGGTTGTTCTTCATTTGCCTGGCAAGGGCCTGCAGACTCTGGGTGAACTGGCACTGGTGGGAGCGGACGTTGTTGACGTGAGGATGTGCCCAGCTGCCGCTCACCTACCGACCCAGGATGCGAGTCTGCTCTGTGGCCGCTCGAGCCGTGCACACCTTCCCCTCCTGAGCTTCTGCCGTTATCAGGGCTGTTCCTCTGCCATTGGGAAGAGCTGCACAGGTTCCCACTGCCATGCGGCAGCTGACAGTGAGGGCGCTTCTGCGTTTCCACGAGGGCAATGCGCCTCCGCTTCGGAGGCGGGCAGTCTGGCTGGCTTCTGTTCAGCTTCTCCTCCTCCTCCTCGGTGTCAGAGCGTGCTCTCTTCTTACCGCGGCGCTGATGGGGCGTTCCTGCAGAGTCCCGTGTTTGTCTCTTCCCTTGGATCCCAGGCATAATTTCTCTGCTTTCTTGATTTCTCAGTGCCAGGGTGCCTCCAGAAAATGCCCTCTTCAGCACTTGATCCAGCTTTGTCATGGAAATGCCCTTTGTCTCTTGGCATTCAGCGCCTGCTCCAGGGGTCAAATTGTGGTGCCTGCAGAAACAACAGTGATCTTAGTCTAGGGTTGTTCTTGCAGCCTCCTCATGGCTTCAGTCTCATCCTGTCACTTTCTGGCAGCACTTGATAGGACAGGCAGAAGACTGACGCAGCGCTAGGAGCTGGAAATGAGATCGTGGTCTTCCAGCCATGTCTGTCCCTCTCAGAGCAGTAACTCATCCTAAACCCTCCTGGACCTCCATTTGGCCTCTTTTTGCAGCTAGCCAGTCTCAGGGAGCAGACGGCTAGCAAGTTACACAAGCGCAACAGTTTAGTGCCAGACAAGGAGGGAAAAGGCAGGAGGTGGGGAACTGCAGAAGAGACAGAACTCAATGGGACAAACAGGCATTCTCTCCTAGGCCAGAAAGCAAAACCCACCGGAGGAGAACACCACCACCCAGAGCAGTGACAGGAGGAGGAGTGTATCCTGAGCACTGTCGCACACTTGTTATTACCTGGCATAGAAGAGTAAATATGCACGCTGGCAGAGAACCGTCTTGATGTCACAACGATCCACAGAGGCATCGTTCATCTTGTACCAGTGTCCATCGCTGGCCTGCAAAGAAAGGCAGCACTATCTTTAGGTGAACTGCAGGGGTTTTAAAGCAAAACCACAGGCAGAACACCACTGAAGGACACGGACACCATACACCAGTGCAAATCACAGAGTTGTCTCCTACCTTCACGAAGCAGTAATAGTGTCCTGCCTGGCAGCCGGAGCCTTCATGTACCAGGACGGCATACAAGGAATAGAGGAGTGGTTCTCCAGGGGCTTGAGACATGTACGCGGCAAGGTCCAAAGATTCCGGATACTGCACAACCTGAAGAGAGACCAAGACGACCCCCAAATTATCCTGAGAGTCTTTAGGAAGCAGCCTGAGAAAACCTTGCCAGCAAACCCAGGCTAGAGGCATAGAAACAGATCTTCGCAGTTCATCAAAACCAGGTGTTGCCATGTCATCACTGCAGTGGCAGAAAACTGTTGTTGGCCAAAGCAGCTCTTGACAAGCACAGGAGAGGGCTTCTCTTCACACTGGCACTTTCCTCTTACCACAAGGGACAGAGCAAGGCATTTGCCTTGATTTTTCTTAGAGGGCCGCACTCGATAGCCGTCGTGTGCAGCCATGAACAACTTCCAAAAAAGGGTTCTCCTTCGGGAACGGTCTCCTTCCAAGCAGACAAAGTTGCAGTGCACTTGTGTACATACCTTGCTAATCTTTCTGCCAGAGAAAGCATCAAATCTCTTCAAGCAGACTGTCAGGACATTGGAGGAGCGATGTATTGTGAGCCTCTTGGATGCAGTGGCCAGCTGTTCACACCTTGAAACAAGCACAGACCCAACTGTTGCAGCCCATCTTCTCCCCACTCTGCCCCCCACCCCTGTAGGGCTGAGTTAAGGCTTGTTTTGCCCAGCTATCGTGCACACAGGTTTGCATTTCAGAGCCCTGAAGCCCACACGCTCTCACCAAAGCTAGCTTCGGTCTGGGGTGGCTCACTTTGGAGAGCAGCAGTCTGCAGTCTTTACAAGACCAGACCTAGGCATGACACTGTTCAGAGAGCCGGCAGGGGCTGCTGCTGCTCCAAGGGCTGAGGTCTCCTGGCCAGAGACACAAGCATCCAAAAAGCCTTGGCAATTAAAGGGGTGTTTGGTTTCTTGAGGAAGCTGCTGTTGCCAAATCCCTGCCCAGAGCTCCTCCTTGCTTTGGCTCCCCACTGCACATGGGGCCTGTCTTTTCCCTTCTGGCCCGAGGGGTAGTTCAGTGGGCAACTTCCTAGCTAGGAAGGTTGACCACCTCCAGGGCAGATGATGCCAGCAATAAAATTCTCATGAAAGCTTTCCAAATATTCAGGCAGAAGAGAAAAAAATACCCATCTTAGAAATGAATGCATTATTTTCCAAGTTCCAGATGATTCGGGTGGATTAGTTGTATGGGGAAGAAAAAAAAAGGAAAAAACCCCAAGCTGTCTCATGAGTGGGTTTCTCAATTAAGTCAGAACATAACTGGTGCTCCCAGACATGCAATACCCTAACCCAGTATCTGCTAGGAAGGTGTCATTAGTAATAATCTTACTTGCTACATTTATAGCCATTTTCGCCATCCAGCTGCTCAGGTTTGACAAAGTCTTCCAGAGCTGCAGTGAGAGTTGAGGCTGCCTGGATGAGAAAGAAAGGAGAGCACTAAGCTCCTGGAAACTTAAAATCCAAGAAATAGCTGCCCATGTGGGACCAGCGTTATCCCAATAAGCAGCTACCCCTGGGCGGTACCAGAGTTGCCTGTGGTACACGTGGTCAAAAGTAGCAAAAGCAATCGACCCCATCCGTCCAGCAATCAGATGCGTATTGAGGGAGTCCAAAGCAGGGTGGCATGACAGTGCCATCATGGCTGCAGATACCATCCTTACTCTTTGCCCAGCTGACAGCCAGCACCCAGCACAGGCAGACCATTTAGAGGGCTTCCAGAGAAGGAGCCCAGAAGCCCAGTTCCCTTCCCATCCACCACCAAGCTCTGGCGTGGCAACAGCCCACAGTTTTAAGTCAGTGGAGTTAACTGGAGATAACCTCGGCCCCCTGCAGGGGCCTTGAGACCTTTTGCACCACAATTTCCAAACATCTTACCTGGATATCCAAAGCAATATCAAGGAATGCCTCGTAGGTGTCGGAAACGGCTTTGCAGCTCAGGCACGTTACTGGAAGGCAAAGAGAAAAGCTTCTCAGGTTGAGAAGGAGGCTAACTGTGCCCATTTCAATGCCCAACACGTACTGCTTTGGAGACACTGGACACAACTGCTGCGTACTAGAAGCTGTCTACCACGACCAGAGAAAGAGCCACAGACACATCTAAGGCCAGTAATATTTGTAAAAAGTACCTCTCGATCTTAGAAAGCCCCCAAATATTTGATGGATGATGGTAGTTGCTTGAGAAGAGATGTCGAAGCTGGGAAGAAATGGTAAGGCAGAGAGTTATCTCCTCCAAGAGTTTTGCTTTGTCTGAAAACCCTGGGCATCGGGTTTCCTTGATGGGAGTACACCAAGGAGTCCAAAGAGCTCAGGAGTATGGAAAAGGTAATTTGCTTGTGCTTACTCGCTGCTTCCACTCGGACAAGCTCTCTGCATGGCATCGACAGTGTAGCGTAAGAACTCGTGGGCGTCTTCCTGCCTGCCAAGCTGCAAGTGTTCTCCTATTCCTAAGAAAGAGGTAGTTAGTAGCTGTCTCCTACAAGAAGGGAAGAAAGCATGTAAAAGCAGCTGAAATGCCTTACGTGTGAGGACACTGAGGACAGCCCTAGGCTGGATGGCCCTGGCTGAAGAATGCAGGACCCCGTTGACGTGCGCTTCCATTATGCACATCATGCAGAAGCCTTGCTGGCGACCTGAAGAGGGAGGGAGGGAGGGAGGGAAGCTTCTCAGGTTAGCAAAACACCCACAGCAATGGGAAACTTAATGGGGATCTTGAAATTAGAAGATAACAGTCTCCAGTCCCCTTCTCCCAAGGTGCCAATGTCCCAAGAAGCCCGGGCCATTTTAGTGCATAGAAAGCTTTCTTCAGGGGGATGCTTAAGTGACAGCAGTTTTCTGTGCAATAAGCACAGAGAGTTGAACTGGCAGGAACAGGGACCGAGACCCGGGGCCTGAAAGTGGTGCCTTTCTGAAGATGAACACACCTAGACAGGACAAGAGCCTTCTAGGCTTGAGTGTTCAAAGAACGCCACTCAGGGGGCCGACAAAGAAGGGCTGCTTTTCTCCTCAATCAAATTCCAGATGCTGGGAATCCTTGGGAAGTGCCCACCAGATGTACAGGGAGATGTTCATGAAAGTACTCACATGACCGGCTGTGCTCACGCGAGAGCAGGTAGTTGGCCAGAGGGGGTGTGTACGTCAGGCACTGCAGGACGGAGTTGAGGTAGCAGGTATTGCCCAGGTTGTGGAGTCCTGCTCCAGCTCTCTGTCTTTGCTGCCAGCCCATGCAAATCTTCTCCAGGAGAAAGGGGATGCGTTGTGGCAGAGCCATTCCCTTGGCAAGGACTGCAGGGAAATGATGTTTGAAAAGAGATGAGACGATGCTGTTGTATGAGAACCTATTTTGAGAGTCGACTTCTGTAAAGGAGCACCCAGGTAAACCGGCTCTAACCTCCAACAGAGAAACATCGGGGGAAGCCTAACACTGCCATTGGCATTTCCTGGTTAAGAAAGAGTTTTGGAAAAGAGTCTGCTCCACTGCATACTTTGCTGAAAGTCCAACAAACCCACACTCTGATTTCTGTGCCTTGGGCTGCCTTCCTTTCCTTCTAGACTCTTGAATGGGCTTATCAGGTCAAGTCTTCCCTTTTCCTGATTGTAACTTGATGAAAAGAAGCAAGTCCCTAGCCCAGAAGGTAACCCTACTGATGTCAGATCTTTCTAGGAGCAATGTCATCTTTCCAAGTCTTGTACATAGTGGCAGAGGAGTGACAACACGCATTTTTCCTGCGTCTAATCGCAAACACCAGGGTGAGTCTGGCTGCTACCAGGAAACGCCCTGAATTCCCTCTAGGTTGTCAGCGCATCAACATTCAGGGATGGAGCACCAGCCACGTCCGTTGCCTTTGGGGATTCACAAAGCCCAAGCCTGCTGGTGAAGGCGTTACTCACCAGAGTCGTTCCCCATTGTGGCCATGGCTTCTCTCAGGAACAGAGGGGAAAGCTTTGGGTGACAAAGGATGTCAGGACACGCTTGAGAAAGAGAAGATCAGCGCCAATCCCGTCACCTGATCACAAAGAAATAATTGTAGCTCAACAAAATGGTTCAAAGAACCCCAAATGTAACCCACAGAACAGCATCCGTCTTCAAAAGTCTTTCAGTGGTACTTGTAACTGCTGCAGAGCTGCAGGCTGATGGCCCTGCTGTCCCTGTCGCCGGACTCCAGTTGACAGCATTTGCCAAGGCCCTTTTGCAAGGCTGCATTGCGTGTCACCTTCTCCGAAGAGGACCTGCTGCTTACCTGCTGCTAGCATTAGCAGCAGAGCCCTCTGGCTCTCCAGCCCACACTTTCCCTCCTTGTACGCAGGTGGGACCGGCTTTCAGCCGCTACTTTAACATCTGCCTTTGCTGTGCTCCTTTTCTGTCTCCCTTGCTACAACATCATTCAGGGTGGGCTTCTTGTCATTCTAGGCTGAGCTCAATGCCTCAGACTACACTGCCACCCCACTACTTAACCTATGCTAGCATATGGTAAAGAAATAAGAGTTAGCAACTAGGAACTCTAGCCGTAGCCCTGGCCAGCCTGTAAAGGTGTAAGAGCTCAGCCTAAGGCTCAGAAGGTATAGCCCAGCCTATACTTTTATCCCCTATTTACCTACTCTATGATCTGTCCTGAAAGTCAAATCATAATTACCTCTGAAAGAGGATGGAAGTTGAGGAGAAGTGGGCAGTAAACGATAAATGGTCGGAAAAAAGTAGGCAAGCAAGTAGCAAAGGAAGGAGCCAAGTTATCCCGAAGGCCAGCTCAGCCCAAGTGGCTTTTGCTGGCCCGCTTTTCAGGATCCCAAGGCCTGGCCAGGTGAGCTCACAAGCACCGGGTGGGTGCCGCATCACTGCCCCTTTGTGACACAGGGCCAGACGGGGACGTGTCCCCTTGAGGCCACACAGCTGCCATGGCCTGGGCACCTCCCGCAGCTGGCAGCCGCTGGGCTTCCCCGTGCGCTGCTGGCGAAGGGCTGTTCGCCCACCGGCAGCGCTCCCACCTCTTCCCCGAGCCGCACCAGGCAAATGGATAAAACCTGCCCAGGGCTGTAAGCGTGCCTGTTCACAGCTTTGGCTGGAACACTGCGGGTGCTGAGGGTTTCTTTTGCACTCTTCCCAGGTACAGGAACAGCATTTAACAGCACAAGGGAGGCAGGATGGAAGGGCCCATGATGTCCAAAAGCGCATCAAACAACGGGTGCAGTGATGATGAGAGCAGAAGGAGATGAGAAGGAGATGCAGGTGACCCGTCCGGGACAATGCTTGCGAGGTAACATCTGGCACCCGAACCCAGAGGCAGCCAGAGGCAGTGGGAGGTGGTGGAGTGGGGGAGGAAGGTGCCTGGGAGAGGGAAGAGCAGGGGGAGATGGGAGACAGAGATGGAGATGGAGGGGGAAAAGTCGGGGTGTTGGCAGTGAGGACGCTTCTGCTGTGGAGGTGCTTGTGATGTCACTGGTGTCTGAGGAGCTGATAGGGCAGGAGCAGGCCCCTGGCTTGAGCAGATGCTAGTGAGGTCATAAACACCAGAGTACGTGATAAGTTGTGAACAGGCCCCTGGCTTGAGCAGATGCTTGTGATTTGAGGGGAGAGCTCATCGCGGTCTACAGCTTCCTCACAAGGGGAAGAGGAGGGGCAGGCGCTGATCTCTTCTCCCTGACGACCAATGACAGAACGCGAGGGAACGGCAGGCAGATATGCAGGGGAGGTTTAGGTTGGGTGTTAGGAAAAGGTTCTTCACCCAGAGGCAGGTGGAGCACTGGAACAGGCTGACCCTGGAGGCAGTCACGTCACCAAGCCTGACAATATTCAAGAAGCATTTGGACAACACCCTCAGACCTAGGGTGTGAGTTTTGGGGTCGTCCTGTGCAGGGACAGGAGTGGGACTCGATGATCCTTGTGGGTCCCTTCCAACTCAGGACATTCTGTGATTCTGTGATTTCCCAGGTGGATAAGTAGGTGATAGAGCAGAAGGAATCCCCTGGCTTGTTCATGTGCTTGCCATCTCTCCTGTGCCTGAAGAGGTGATAGGGCAGGGGCAGGACCTGCGCTGTCCCTGGCAGCTCTGTAGCTGTCGGGGCAGGAGCATGGCGCTGGGCTGTGCAGGTGTTTGGGATGCCCCATGTACGTGAGTAGGGAATAGGGCTGGAGCAGGCCCCTCCTGTGTGCAAGTGCTTATGGTGTCCGAGGTGCCTGAGTAGGGGATGGGGCAGGAGCGGGCCCCTGGCTGGTGCAGGTGCTTGTGAGGTAGCTGTTGTCTGAGTATGGGACTGGGAACGAAGGGACGCCTGGTTTGTAACGGTGCTTGTGTTGTCATGGTTCCCTGCCTATGGGATAGGGCAGGAGGAGGCAGTTGGCTTGTGCAGGTGCCTGTGCCGTCAGTGGCGGGTGTAGCTACTAGGGCAGGAGGAATCTCCTGGCTTCTGCAGGTGCATGTGATGTCATAGGTGGCTGAGCAGGTGATAGGGCAGAAGCAGGCACCTGCCTTGTACAGCTGCCTCTGATGTCACTGAGGGCTAAGTAGCTGACAGGCCAGGCCTATGCACCTGGCTTCCACAGGTGCTTGTGATGTCATAAGTGCTTGCGTAGGTGAGAGGTTAGGAACAGGCCCCTGGCTTGTGCTGGTGCATGTGTTGTCCTAGGTGGTGGAGGAGGTGTGAGGGCAAGGGCCAGCCGCTGGGTTGTGCAGCTGCTTGTGAGGTCATCGGTGCGTGATTAAGTGATAGGGCAGGAGCTGGCCCCTGGCTTGAGCAGGTGCTCGTGATGTCACATGATGGCAAGCAGATGCTAGTTCAGGAGCAGGTCCCTGCCCAGTGCAGCAGCTTCTGTGGTCACTGGTGGCTGAGCAGTTGGTAGGGCAGGAGCATGCAGCTGGTTTGTGCAGGTGCTTGTGATGTCATATGTGCTTGAGTAGGTGACAGGTTAGGAACTGGCACCTGGCTTGTACAGCTGGTTGTGATGTCACTGGTGGCTAAGTAGCTGATTAGGTGTGAACAGACACCTGGCTGGTGCAGATGCTTGTGATGTCAGGGGTGGCTCTGCAGCTCTTAGGGTGGGAGTATGCGCCTGGCTTCTGCAGGTGCTTGTGATGTCACTGGTGGCTGAACAAGCAGGCACCTGGTTTGTGCTGCTGCTTATGTTGTCACTGGTGGCCAAGGAGCTGATAGGGCAGGAGAATTCACCTGGCCTGTGAAGGTCCTTGTGAGGTAAGGGGTGTTTCTCTGGGCATTAGGGCAGCAGCATGCAGGTGGCTTCCACAGGGGCTTGGGGAGGTTTCAGACCAGGAGCAGGCCGCTGCCTTAGAATGACAGCACCACAGAATATGTCAGGTTGGAAGGGAGCCCTGAGGATCATGGAGTCCAACTCCCTGCTCTTCCCCGGACTACCTAACACTGAACCATATGACTAAGAGTGTTGTCCAGACGCTCCTTGAACTCTGACAGGCTTGGTGCTGTGAGCACTTCCCTGGGGAGCCTGTTGCAGGGACCGAGCTCTCTTCACCCTCTCAGTGAAGAACCTTTTCCTAACGTCCAATCTGAACTTCCCCTGACGCAGCTTCATTCCATTGCCTCGTGTCCTGTTGCTGGTCACCAGAGAGAGGAGATCAGCACCTCCCCCTCCGCTGCCCACCCCGAGGAAGCTGTAGACTGCAATGGGGTCACCCCTCAGCCTTCTCTTCTCCAAGCTGAACACACCAAGGGACCTCAGCCGCTCCTTGTAAGTCTTGCCCCCGAGACCCTTCACCATCTTGGCTGCCCTCCTCTGGACACACTCATACTTTGATGTCCTTCTTATACTGAGGCGCCCCAGCGCTGGAGGTGGGGCCGCAGCAGGGCAGTGTAGAGTGGGACAGTCGCCTCCCTCGGCCGGCTAGCGGTGCTGTGCTTGATGCACCCCAGGACACCGTTGGCCCCTCTGGCTGCCAGGGCACGCTGTTGACTCCTGTTCAACTTGCCATCAACCCAGACCCCCAGATCTCTTTCCGCAGGGCTGCTCTCCAGCTTCTTGTTCCCCCGTTTGTATGTATAACCAGGATTACCCCGTCCCAGGGGAGAATCCAGCACTTGCTCTTGATAAACTTCCCATGGTTGGTGATGGCCCAGCTCTTGAGTCTATCTAGATGTCTTTGGAAGGCCTCTCTAGCCTCGAGGGAGTCCACAGCTCCTCCTACTTTAGTATCGTCAGCAAATTTACTTCATGTACATTTGACTGCTGTGTCCGGATCATTCCTAAAAACATTAAGGCGCACTGGCCCTAAAATTGAGCCCTGGGGAACCCCACTGGTGACTGTCCACCAGCCTGATGAAAGCCCATTTACTCTAATGCTTTGAGCCCCTTATGGTCCCCAAAGCCTCATTTTGAGGGCCCAAATCCTCCTTGTTAGGGTCCAAACCTCTCTTTCCTTACCCATAGCCTTTCTTCAGGGCTCACAGTTTAATTTTGAGCATCCAAAGTCTCATTTTTAGGGCAGACAGCCTCATTTTTAGGGCAGAAAGCCTCATTTCTGTGGTGCAGAGGCTCAGTTTTAGTTTGAAAAGTCTCCTTTTTAGAGTCCAAAGACACATTTTTAGTTTCCAAAGCCTCATTTTCAGGCTCCAAAGAGGCATTTTTAAGATCCAGCCAGTCATTTTTTGGGGTCTAAGCCATATGTTGAGTGTCTAACCCCCCATTATTATGGTCCAAATCCTTCCTTTAGTGCCCAAAGCCTCATTTTTAGGGAAGAGAGGAAAGGAGGGGAGGGGACAGGAGGGGAACTGCCATGGGTTTTCTCTGGATCTGCAAGTCTTTCTGAAAAGGTGCATGTGTCTGTATTGTGTCCCTCGATGCCCGTCTGACTCCTAGGCTGATGGGTTGTATTGTTTCCATTCTTGATGACCCTGCACACCATCAGTAGCTGAACTGTGCAGTGCCACAGAGAGGTAGCTCTTGGTGGCCCTGGGAATCCCTGGGAAATGAGGGCAATGTTGGAAGTTGTTTCTCCCTCCTGGTGGGAGCACGCAGCGGGGCTTTGTTGTCAGAGAAGCAAGCGGGGAATGTTCCTGGCTGGATGCAGCTCCCCTGGCAGATGCCTGTGCCTCTCTCTCGGCCCCGAGGTCTGATACCTGCCTTTCCCCCAGCCAAGCTGTGCTGCCGGCTCTTGGGAAATGGGGGTACCGAGGGCGGATGGTTTTACCACAGCCGGGAAGTTCCCGTCAACCCATCAGGGATGTTTTCTTGCAGCTACAGGTTTTCAAACAGCCCAGCAAGGAAGTTTTCCAAGGATACTGTGCCAAGGCAAGTGCAGGGTTGAGCTCCGATTGCCCTCTGTGTGGGTTGTGTCTGGCCTCAGCCAGGTGCACAGTAGCTTTCGGACGAGGAATGGGACTATTCCAGGCTGAAGTGAACAATCGGGGTCCCAAGTCTGTTTTGTTCAAGGCAATCAGGTGGAAATGTGCGGTTGGAGCCTTCTTGGTCGCTTACCCTTTTGATTTCAGTGCCATCCTCTGGTCCAAACCTTGGAGTGTTTTTGCTCAGGCATAAAAATTAAAAGCAGATTTTCCTCGCCCACACACGCATCTTCCCCCCAGCTCAAGGGGAACAGACAACATCTCTGGGGGCACGTTGTTTTATTAACCGTGCGTCAGATACCCAGCACCAGGGGAGCTGTGTACAGCGAATGGCTGCAGGTGCCTGGGGCTTGAGCAGCATCCCCTGGAAGGGGAAAAGGAGAAAAAGGTGACCCTGGGGACGGGTTATCAGTTCGCCTGGGTCCCCGTTGCCCTGCACGCCCCCTGGGCCAAACACCATTTCTGGACAGTCACTGTGCATCTCTCTCTGTCCCGTTTTGGTCAGGGCTGGGCGTGGGTGCAGCGGAGGGTCAGCGTCCTGACCGAGCAGCCTTGTCTTCAGCGATGGCCGTCTGTCAGAACAAGGGTGCTGATGGGCACTGGCCATGCCTCGTTGCACACTGCCGGTGTGTGCCTTGCAGCTTCCAGCTGGCTGCGCCTATTCCCCTGGCACGCTTGTTGGAAACCTCATGTATTAGCAGAGCATTCAAAACGTCCGGATGCTGTTACTCATTGGCTTTTTCTTCTCTTTTTGGGGAGGAATGTGAAGAAAAGAGAAAAAGAGTTGAGGAATAGATAAAACACATGCCCCAGGTTTTATGAGAACACTAAAACAAATGACCTGACCCATCATCTGCTGTGCCCGAATTGTTGCCAATGCAGGGTGTTGGCAGTGAGGATGCTTCTGCTGTGGAGGTACTTGTGATGTCACTGGTGTCTGAGGAGCTGATAGGGCAGGAGCAGGCCCCTGGCTTGAGCAGGTGCTTGTGAGGTCACTGGTGCCTGAGGAGCTGATAGGGCAGGAGCGGGCAGGTGTGAGCAGCCATAAAGGTGACTGCTTAGAAGGGGAAATGCCCGAGCAGAAGAACGTTCCTGCGAGCCCGGGAGCTGTGAGCCTGGCGATCAGAAGCATCCCTGAAATGTGCAGCTGTCCGCTTTGCAGCACAGCTGGGGACCGAGAATCCAGGCACCTCCAGATCATCTCGGAAGTGAGACTCTGTCTGTTACGTTATTGTTCCCCCTTTTGGAGTCGGATAGGTTTATCCACCCACCTCTGGGATGGCTGGGTCACCTGTGGGATCGCTTTGTCCTCCCCTCTGGGATGATGCTTTGGCCCTTTCTGGAATCTGTCTAATTCACTTTATGCACATATCTCCATATAAGTAATCCATCATCAAATATCTGCTGCTATTTGGAGAATAAATTCCCTGCCTAGTGACAACTTTTTAATAACCTGGTTGTTGCTGTTCTATTGCTTATTCCTAAAGGATTGGTTGTTGCTATACGACTGCTTGCTGCTTTTACTGACTGCTGCCATCCTATTGATTGATGCTCTGCCATTGATTGCTGATAGGAATGGGAAGCAGGTCCATGCCCTGGAGCTCCCCAGGACTCCTCCCAGGCATCTTCCCCAGTGTTTTGTCCTGCTGCGGAGGGAGCTGAATTCCTGGGTAGCAGCCCCAGCCTCCTCCAGGGGAGATACCTGAAGAGTTTGGTGCATGTCGGAGGCACTCTGGAACTCCTCCCAGGGATTTCCCAGAGTCTTTTGGTTTCTTCCGGAGACAAGTGAATTCCCAGGTAGCAGCCCCAGAATCTTCTAAGGTAGCTACCCAAAGAGCATTGTGCGTGTTGGGGACAGGTCCGTTCCTGTTTTTGCTTCAGGACTTTTCCCATATATCTAACGGAGTGTTTTCATTTTCTTTACAGACAGCTAAAGTCCCAGGTAGCTGCACCACAATTTTCCTAGTCAGTGGCAGAGTTTTCTTTGTCTTGGAGGCAGGCCATGCCCGATAGCTCCTCAGGAATCCTCCAAGGAATCTCCAGAGTGTTTTGGCTTCCCCTGGAGACAGCTGAATTTAGCAGGTAGCTGTCCCAGACTCTTCCAAGGTAGCTCCCCAAGGTGTTTTGTGTATGCTGGAGGCAGGTCCATGCTCGGTAGACCTCTGGGAGTCCTCCAAGGCAGCATGGGAGTGTTTTGCCTTTCCCTGGAGCCAGCTGAAGTCCTGGATAGAAGACACATATGACGCCTGTATAGTTACCTGAAAGGTTTTGTTCATGTTGGGGGCAGGTTCATGCCTGGTAGCTCCCTGGGAATTCTCCCAGTCATCTCTAGGACTGTGTTGGCCCCCCTGGGGACAGCTGAATTTTGCAGGTGGCAGACCCAGATGCTACAAGGTTGTTAGTTGAGGAGTTTTCTTGAACTTGAAGGCAGGTCCATGCCCGGTAGCTTCCCAGGGACTCCCAAGCAGCTCTGCAATGTTTTGGCCTCCCCTGGAGATGGTGAAATTTTGAAGGTAGCAGCCCCAGACTCCCCCACGGAAGTTATGCAAAGAGTTTTGCCTCTATTGGAGGCAGTTCCATGCCCTGTAGCTCTCTGAGACTCCTCCCAGGCAGCTTTGGAGTGTTTGCACTTTGCCTGGAGACAGCTGAAGTCCTCAGTAACAGCCGCAGCCTCGTCCTAGGTAGTTCCCTGAAGAGTTTTCTTCATGTGTGAGGCAGGTCCATTCCCAGAAGGTCCCGAAAACTCCTTCCAGGCATCTCCAATGTCCAGTGTTTCGGCTTCGTCTGGAGACAGGTGAATTCCCAGCAGCAGCCCCAGGCTTTTTGAAGGTAGCTACGCAAAGAGCATTGTTTTCTGTATGCGCGAGTCATTCTCTCGCTAGCTGCAATAGTATCAGCACGGCTATCTCTAATGGTCTCTGTACCGCTGACGGTCTGGGTATGGGTGTGACTGTCTGTAATGGTATCGTGGTCTCTGTACTGGTATCAGGAGCTGTAAGAGTAGAGGTAGAGGCATCTGCAATGGTATTGGTACCTGCCTGGGTAAGTGCAATGCTGTCGATATCTGCAATGGGATCAGTATCTGCAGTGGCACCTGCAATGGTTTCTTCAATGCCAGCAGCACCTGCACCTGAAGCGTTATTTGCCAATGGCATCTGCAGGGTTATCAGCAGCGGTACGTGCATCTGAAATGGTGCCTGCCCTGGTGTTGGAACCTGCAGTGCCACCTGCAGTGGTATGTTCGGTGGCACCTTCTATCTGTTTATCAGTATGTGTAGTGGTAGCTGTATGTGTAATGCTGTCTGTAAGTGTAATTGTATCCGTACCTCCAGTTGTCTCTGGATCAGCAATTGTGTCTGTGTGTTGCGGGGTCTGGAGCTGGAGTTCTGTCTCTGCTTGTACCTCTGTGGGTATTTGTGTCCGTCTCTGTAACTGCACCCCTGTCCGTCGTTGTCTTTGTATCCATGTCAGCATCCTCATCCACCTCCCTGTCGGTGACTGGCTGTGTAGTTATCTGTATATTTCTCTGTACCTCTGCCTGTAACAGCACATCTGTGTGTAACGGCAGCTGCAGTTGTATCAGCGTCTTTATGTGTAAGGGTTCCTTTGTCTGCCGTGGTACCTCAGTCGGTAGTGGCGTCACTTGCTGTAGCTGCTCTTGTTGGTGTAACTGAATGTGCACTTGCGTGTGAGACTGTCCTTGTATCGTCAGTTGTGTGTGTAATTGTACCTTTATCTGGAATGGTGTCTGTTCTGTGCCTGTATTTGCAATTGTATCGGCAATTCAGTGTGAATCTGTGTCTGTAATTCTGTCGGTCGCTGTGATGGTACCAGTACCTGCATTTCTAATGGTGCCAGCATGCGTGTCTCGAATGGCGTCTGTAGCTGTACCCGTCCTTCGGCCCGTTACTGTATCTGCAATTCTTCAGTGCCACCTGGAATGCAGTATTTGGATCTGCAATGGTATCTGCATCTGCAACAGCATCTGCAATGGTGTCTGCATGTGGAATGGCACTTCTCTCTGAATTTTTGCATGCATCTGCAATGGCACCTGTGGTCATACCTGCACCTGCAGTAGCATCTGCAATGGTGTCTTCAGTGGTATCCTCATGCAATCAGATGTTCTTCTGCCACTCTAGCTGCATCTGCAACACCGTCTGCAATGGCATGTGCCTCTGCAATGCCATTTGCATTGCTATCTCCATCTGTGATGTTCTGAGGAACGCATTGTGCCTCAGCAATGCCGTCTGCAAGGGTGTCTGCAATGCTAATTCATTCTGCAATGCCGTCTGCAATGGCATCTGCATCTGCTGTGGTATCTGCGTCTGTAACGGAATCTGCAACGGCATACACATTGCTAAGAGCTTCTGGAATTGCTCCTACAGTGGTATCTGCACCTGCAATGGTGTCTGCACCTGCAATGCTGTCTGCATCTGCAATGCTGTCTGCATCTGCAATGGCATCTGCGTGGTATCTGCATCTGGAGTGGTCTCTGCAATGGCATTTGCTGTGGTATCTTCAATGGCACCTTCAATGCTATCGGAGCATGGACTGAAACTGCAATGGCATCTGCGTGGTATCTGCATCTGCAATGGCATTTGCCACTATTTCTGCATTTGCACGGGTATCTGCATCTGCAATGGCACCTGCAGTAACATCTGCTTCTGCACTGGTGTCTGCCACTGCAGTGGTATCTCCAATGGTATCTGCCCTGGCACGTGTACCTGCAATGGCATCAGCACCTTCAAATGTTTCATTTGCAGTGGCACCTGCAATGGCATCAGCATCTTCAGTGGCATCTCCATCTGCAGTTCCATCTAAAATCTCATCTGCATCTGCAGTGTGATCTGGAGTGGTCTCTGCAATGGTGTCTGCATCTGCCATGGGATTTTCATCTGCAGTCACATCTGCAATGGTGTGTGCATCTGCTATGGCATCTGCAATGGAGTCTGCAACGGGATCTCCAATATTTTGTGCCAGTAACTCTCATTGTCTCTGCATATTTAACGGGTGTCTGTAATGCTATCGGTATCTGAGGTGGTATTTGTGATGCTCTTAATAGCTGTATTTCTGATGGGACAAGCATCTGTCTCTCGTATGCTGGCTGTACCCGTAATTGTACCTGTAACTGTATCTGTCTTGGCAATGGTATCTGCATCTGCACGTGTACTTGTAATGGCTTCTGTGAGTGGACACGTATCAGTATCTGCAGAGGTGTCTCCCTCTGCGATGCTATTTGCATCTGTGTTGGCACCTGCAATTGTCTCTGCATCTGCAGTGGTATCTGCGTCCCCAGCGGTGTCTCCACCTGCTATGGCATCTGCACTGATATCTGCATCTGCCGTGCTCTCTGCATCAGGATCTGCAATGGTATCTCCATCTGCAGCTGCATCTTTAATTTTAACTGCATCTGCAGCTGGTATGGTGGTATGCTTTGGATTTGCTCCTACACCAGTGCTGATACCACAGGGGTGTTTTGCTTATTGCTGAACAGTTCTTACTCAGATAGCATGGAGGCCTTTTCTGCTTCTCGCAGTGCCCTGCCAGTGAGCAGGCTGGGGGTGCACGAGAAGCTGGGAGGGGACACATCTGGGACCGCTGACCCCAGCTGACCAAAGGGGTATTCCAGCCCATCGGATGTTGTGCTCAGCAGTCAAACGGGGGAGGTGGTGGGGGTGGGTGGGGAGGGGATACTTGCAGGGGGCTGCTGTTTCTCAGGTACTGGCTGGGCATCGATCAGGTTGGTGGTGAGCACTTGGAGTTTTTTGCATCACATACTTTTCTTGGTTTTGTTTTTCTTTCTTGTTTTATTCTCCTTTTTTTCTTCTTATTAAACTGTCTTTATCTCAACTCTGAAGTTTTTTCACTTTTACCCTTCCCATTCTCTCCCCATCCCACTGTGGGTTGGGAAGTGATCGAGTGGCTGTGTGGTGCTCAGCTGCCCACCGGGGTTAAACCCAACGTGGGGGTCGAAGGGTCTGGGGTAACAAAAGATTTGACCAGAGCGTATTAGAGGGAACCTATGATTATTACATCTGCTTAACAGTTGTGGTCGCGATGTTGACTTACCTGTTCTCGACATGGGTTTATCTGATCCGTGTCCTGCTCCCTTTTTTGCTGTGCTGTGTAGCACTTGGTGGTGTTTTGCCTGGAAGGATGATGATAAAAGCAGTGGCCTTGAGCCTGCTTTGGTATTTGTGCCATGCATTGATGCCTTCCCTGTATTTTGGGAACCATCTTATGGAGACAATGAACAATTCCTTTTCTTCCCTTTTCTCTTCCGAGAGCCAGTCGGTGGAGGAAACAGAGAATGGCACCTTCGCCTTTTTCTCCTGTGGGGCAGGTATTTTCTTCCCTGTTACAATAACTCTTCAGTATCTTGATCATCCTTGGGTAACCAGAATACTCCTGTTGGTGCTTCTCAAGAATATTGTCTCTGCTTTTTCAAAGGTTAACCAACTAGAAATATCAGCATAGGGATATGACCCAAGGCAGTGTGGTTATAGGTGGGAAGGAACGTGGAAGAATATGGGCAGGTACCTGGAAGAGTTGTCACCGCCGGTGGTCTGGGACTTCAGTCCCGAACAAGTGTGGGATCCCGATGAAGCGCCAGAAGGTTTGAAAAAAAGGATGTCCTGGCCCTGGCTGTGCCAAAGAGACACAAATTGTCGCACTGTTCTGGGGCCTGGCCTGTTCCTACTGAGCACTATTCATTCCCTATTCAGCAGCCTCAAGGAGAAGAGAGGGTCTCTGCATCTGAAGACATACGAGCAGCCACTGTGGCTAAACTGGAGACCCAAGCCCCAGCTCTATCAGTTTCCCCTACAGTCGGCTCCAGCTGAGCGTGAAGGAAAGGCATCCCTTCAAAGAAGATGGTGCAAATGACCAAGCTAAGTGGCCCCCTGCTGAGGGGCGTATGCAGTATCGGAGGGAATTAGCTGGGAAGACAAACATCATAGCCTCAAACATACCACCCCTGCCCGCCTTACTCCTTCTTTCCCCAGCTTTATTGCTGAGCACAATGTCATCTGGTACGGAATATCCCTTTGGTCTGTTGCGGTCAGCTGTCCTGGCTACGTCCCCTCGCAGCTTCTTGCCCACCCCCAGCCTACTCACGGGTGGGTCAGAGCGAGGAACAGAGAAGCCCTTGACGCTGTGCAAGCACTGTTCAGCAACAGCTGAAACATCCGTGTTTTATCAGGACTGTTTTGGTCACAGATCCAAAACACAGCCCCACCTGGGCTGCCATGAAGAAGATTAACTCCATCCCAGCCCAAACCAGTGCAGTGAGGCATGTGCTACTCCTACCATGAGAGCGACACAAAGCAGAGAGAGAGTGTTCAGTAACATGGGAGGGGCTGTTTTATCCCACAGGCCTTCAATCCCATCTCTTGAAAACAGCCCGACTGCAGCCAACCCCAAACCCCCGCGTGCCTGCACGGGCTCCCAGTAGCAGAGACGTGTTGGTGCAGGGGCAGATGCAATTTTGGCAGAGGACTTGGGAGAAAGGGGGTGCCTGTTTCTCAGGACAAGAGGGAAGATCTCCTGCCTCTCTCCCCTGTTGTGCCATGTCCCTGCTCATGTCATAATGGCCCTTCAGATGATGTGGGCTGATGTCACAGGGGGATGCTCTGCATGACAGGGAGGTCTCCCCGGTGCCACGGCAGTGCCGGCACTTGCCAGCGAGGCCTGGGTGCTGCTGGGCACTGCTCAGGGGCTCCCCACCGCTGCCCTTCAGAGCTGCTCCACAGCTGGGAGCAGGGTCGGGAGGCAGCAGGGATGCACTGGGGGACCCTCGCTGACAGACAGGAGAGGAGCAGGTCAGAGAGGAGTTTTGGGTGAGGAAGCGGGAAGAGCGTCCCTTTTCCTGAGCTGAGGGTAAGCAGCAAGAGCGATGGAGGGCTGCTGCACCATGGGTGTCAGCTTGAAGCTGAGCTGCTTGTTCCCCACACTCCTGCAGCTCTGCAGCAAGGGTGAGGGTTTGGGGAGCTCCTTCCTGAGGGGTCGCATCAGGGCTGTCAGCTGTCAAAAGCTGGAATTGCTGGGCTGTGGGGGTGGCTGGAGCGGGCTGGGGGCTGCCACGAGAGCCCTGCCTGAGGATCCCACTGGGCTTGGGACACAATGTGGCTGCCAGGAGTGCAGGTCCTGGTACTGGGGCTGCCCTGAGTATCAAAGCTCCTTTGGGCATGGCTCGGTCCCCTCAAAAGTGGGGCCATGGAGGGCCAGCTTTCTCTGCGAGCTGGCAGTCTGAAAGTGGGGCACAGCCCAGCTCCACAGCCATGGCCGTGTTTTTCTGGGCTCTTTGTGTACACCAGCATCTGTCATCGCCTGGGCAAGGAGCTTGCTGAGAGTCTGTGAGGTGGCCAGCCCAGGGCCTGAGACCTCTTTCCCTTGCTTTGCAGAGATCGTGGCTATCTGGGGAGCTGTGTCTGATGGCATCCTGGGACAGCTGAAGCTGGACAAGGGAGGCTGGTGTCCTGGTCCCTCTCGCCCTGCAGGGGTTCAGTCCTCCTGAGAGCCTGGGCCCTGAGGAACGATCCCTCCCCGAGCATCATAGCAGCACACCAAGAGCACCCCATGTGCCCAGATCAGCTTCTTGGCCAACCGGGAGAGAAACCAAGTCCAGCTCCAGCCTGAGAAAGCATGCAGCACGCCCTAGGTCTTCACTCTTCCCAGTGGTCAGAGTGGAGACACCAAGCAGAGAGAAAGGGGATGCTTCTTGACCCGCTTAGTGGATGAGGGGAAGGCTGTGGATGTTGTCTACTTGGACTTCAGTAAGGCCTTTGACACTGTCTCCCACAGCATTCTCCTGGAGAAGCTGGCTGCACACGGCTTGCATCGGTGCACTCTGCACTGGGTTAAAAACTGGCTGGACGGCCGAGCCCAGAGAGTGGTGGTGAATGGAGTCAAATCCAGTTGGGGGCCGGTCACGAGTGGTGTTCCCCAGGGCTCAGTGTTGGGGCTGGTCCTGTTCAACATCTTCATTGATGATCTGGATGAGGGGATCGAGTGCACCCTCAGTAAGTTTACAGATGACACCAAGTTGGGTGGAAGTGTCGATCTGCTGGAGGGCAGGAAGGCCCTACAGAGGGACCTGGACAGGCTGGATCGATGGGCCGGGGCCAACTGTATGAGGTTCAACAAGGCTCAGTGCCGGGTCCTGCACTTGGGTCACAACAACCCCATGCAGCGCTACAGGCTGGGGGAGGAGTGGCTGGAGAGCTGCCTGGCGGAAAAGGACCTGGGGGTGTTGGTTGACAGCCGGCTGAACATGAGCCAGCAGTGTGCTCAGGTGGCCAAGAGGGCCAATGGCATCCTGGCCTGTATCAAGAATAGTGTAGCCAGCAGGACCATGGAGCTGATGGTGCCCCTGTACTGGGCACTGGTGAGGCCACACCTCGAGTACTGTGTTCAGTTTTGGGCCCCTCACTACAAGAAGGACATTGAGGTGCTGGAGAGTGTCCAAAGAAGGGCAACGAAGTTGGTGAAGGGTCTAGAGCACAAGTCTTATGAGGAGCGGCTGAGGGAACTGGGGTTGTTTAGTCTGGATAAGAGGAGGCTGAGGGGAGACCTTATTGCTCTCTACAACTACCTGAAAGGAGGTTGTAGCAAGATGGGGGTTGGTCTCTTCTCCCTGGTAATGAGTGATAGGACGAGAGGAAACATCCTCAAGCTACGCCAGGAGAGGTTTAGGTTAGACATTAGGAAAAACTTCTTCACCGAGAGGGTGGTCAAGCATTGCAACAGGCTGCCCAGGGAAGTGGTTGAGTCTCCATCTCTGGAGGTACTTCAAGAACGGATA
This sequence comes from Platalea leucorodia, assembly GCF_965183815.1. NCBI lineage: Eukaryota > Metazoa > Chordata > Aves > Pelecaniformes > Threskiornithidae > Platalea > Platalea leucorodia. Next base: position 35,776 of record NW_028121119.1, read on the forward strand.
GATACGGTGCTCGAAGACATGGTATAGATGGACTTGGCAGTGTTAGGTTAACGGTTGGACTCAATGGTCTTAAGGGTCTTTTCCAACCTTGACGATTCTATGATTCTATGATTCTATCCTGGGTCTGTGCCACGGATAATCCCTGGGAATAAAGCCCAGGGGTATTCCTTGTGCTGGAAATGCCTGGGATCATCTCTAGCCAAGAGATGGTTGCAAATATTTTGAGAAGGGGAAGTAAAAAAATGGAGAACATGTTTTTTTTTTTTTTACCAAAGCTTTCACTTCTCCTCTCTAGATCTAAAGTACTCACTCATCAGCCCTTTTGTATTTTCCCTGGGCAGGGTGTCCTGGTTGCAGGACTCGGGACATTTGCTATGGTCCAAGAGTGATTCCATAGCAAAGGAGTGGTGTTTGCTGCTTGCAGATCCATCTTCCAGCTGGACATTGATGAGTTATGGCTGCTGAAGCTTGTGTTCCCCACAGGGATTATCCCTGGTAGAAGGCAACGGCCACCCTCCGCTTTCCCCCTCCAGCTCTAGGGGATCATGGGTTGCATGCCCCCTGTTCCTTGAAAAGGGCTGGGAGAAGTAGGCATTTGCTGCCAAAGGGTAGGGGACAGCTTGAGCTCCCCCAACACAAATGACTCCCCAAGGGCTGATTCTATAAACGACCTTTTCGCTAGAATTTTGCTATGAATCTTGCATGGAAATTTGGCCTGCTGTGGCAGTGATGATGTTCCTCCTCCTTGCAGATGATGTCAAGATGGAGCTGCTGAACTACAAGCTACGATCATGAGCCACCTCCTTCCCGTGGCCTGTTGTAGATACCTGTGTGCAAGAGTGTCACCTGAGAGCAAGGGGACAGCCAGGTTTTTTTAGGGATATTTGGCAGAATGATTACGGCACTAAATTGTAGTTAAAATTGAGCTTTATTTTCTTAACAGGATACTTTGATTAGCATAGCACCAAATTTATGATTAGAATAGCTCAGGATTTCTACGAGCAGAATCAATGTAGTACAATTTATAAGTAATGTAATAGAGAATTTATAACACAACTTAACTTCTGATTTCTAATGACCTGGATCCTAACCTAACTTAACTTCTGATTTCTAATCACCTGGGCCCTCTGCCGATTGGGTCAAATCTTAATACATGGTTTGCTGTGTCAACATAACAATCATAATCAAGACTTGAAAAGTGTGTAAAAGCATAGGAGTCACTCACTCAGACCTCGGAAGGAGCAGACCATGGTGGAGGCATCCTTGGCCACGGGAGGGTCACAGGTCTCAGTGTCCTGCAGCAGTTCCAGTCCAAGGTCCCCGCTTAGGACTTGTAAATACTTGATTTGTAAGCAGTGCTCTGTCTCTAAAAACAAGGAAGCAACAAGAGGACACAGGAGGAAAGGGAGAAGGAAGCCACAGGAGGCAAGGAAAACAAAACAAAAAAAGGAGGAGACAACAGGATGAAACAAGAGGGAAGAGGAGGCAAGAAGAGGAGGAGGAAGAGGCAATAGGAGTCCAGAGAAGGAAATAGGAGAAGGAAAAACAGGAGGCAAGAGAAGGACAAAACAGGACCCAGGAGGTAAGGGAGGAGGAGGCGACAAGAGGACACAGAAGGAGAAGGAGGAGGAGGCAACAGGAGGGCAAAAAAGAAAACTGAACAAGAGAAGAGAGCAAGAAAACAAGGGGGAAAGAAGCATGAGGAAAGGAGGAAACAGGAAGAAAAAGAGGAGGAGGCAAAAGGATGCAACAAGAGAAGGAGGAAAGAGGAGAAAACAAGAGGAAAGAGGAAGAGGCAGAGGAGAAAATGAAGGGACATAAAAGGAGTCAATGGGAGATAACAGGAGAAGCAGGAGGAAAAAAGAGCAGGGCATATCAGGAGCAGACATAAGGAAGAGGAACAGGAGGATGAGAAGGAAAAGGCAAGAGGAGGAGAAGAAGTAGGCAACAGGATCCAAGAGGAGGGAAGAGGAGGCGACAGGAGGCTGAAGAGGAAGAAAAGGAAAAAGGCGCATGAGACAACAGGAGGGAAGAGGAGGCAAGAGAGTGCAACAGCAGGCCAGAAAAGGAGTAGGAGATAATGAAGGAGAAGGAGGCAAGAGGAGTCAAAGGGAGGCAAGAGGAAGAAGAAGAGGAGGCAAGAGGAAGACACAGCAAGAAATTGAAGGTAAATGAGGAGTCAAAAGGAAGCAACAGGAAGAAAAAGAGGAGGCAACAGGATGCTGTAAGGCACAAGAGAAGGAGAGGGGATGCAAAAGACAAAGGAGTCAGAGGAGTCAGAGGAGGAGGAAGGAGGCAACAGGAGTCAACAGGAGCAATAGGAAAGAACATGGGGAGGGGGGAGACAACTGCAGGCAGGAGCAGGCAACAGGAGGCAAAAGGAAATGGTGTCTTCCTCCTTCTTGCGCCTCCTCTTTCCTTTTACTGCCTCCGGCCCCATGTGCTCCAGTCTGCTTCTCTTGCCTCCTGCTGCCTCCTCTTTCCTTCTCCTTCTCCTCTTCCTCCTCTTCTTCCTTTCCTTTGCCTACATTATTCTCCTCCTCCACTTTCCTCCTTTTTCCTCCTTCCCCTCCTGCTCTCGCAACCTCTTGCCTCCTCCTTCTCCTCTTGCCTCCAGCTCCTTCTCCTCATTTTGCTTCTTTCTTCTCTTGCCTCCTTCCTCTTCCTTTTTCTGCCTTTTTTGCCTCCTCCTCCTCTTCCACTTACTATTGCCTCCTCTTGCCTCCTGTTGCCTCTGGTTTCTTCCACCTCCTCCTCCTCTTGCCTCCTGTCTCCTCCTCCTCTTCCCTTCTCTTGCCTTTCCTTGCCTACTGTTCCTTCATTCTCCTCTTACCTCCTGTTCCCTCCTGGAGGTAAAGTGAATATGAGGAGGAGGAGGAGGAGGCAAGAGAAAAATACAGGCAGCAACAGGTGGCAAGAAGAGAAAAAAGGAAGAGGGATAGAAGAAGGAAGAGGAGGAGGAAGCAAAAGGAGCTAAGATGCAGATGAGAAACTGGAGGCAAGAGGAAGCAACAGAAGACAAAGAGTTGAGGAGAAGAAGGCTGCGAGGTGGACATAAAAACAGTCAAGAGGAGGGAAAAGCAAGCAAGAGGGAGATTAGGAGGCAGAGGTAGCAGGAGGCAAAAGGAGGCAAAAGGAAGAGGAGGAGGCAAGAGGAGGAGGAGGAGGCAAGAGGAGGCAACAGGGCAGGGAAAAAGTGGAGGCAAGAATAGGACACAGCAGGACACAGGAAGTATAGGAGAGGGAAGCAAGAGGAGGTCAGAGGAAAAGAAGGAGGAGGAGGCAAGAAGAGGCAAGAGGAGGAAAAAAGGAGGAGGGAACAGGATGCCATAGGAGGTAAGAGTAGGAGGAGGCAGCAATAGGGGGCAATGGGAGACAGCAGGAGAAGGAAAAGGCAAGAGGACATAAGAGGAGGTAGTATGAG